>NC_084589.1:3303397-3443397 GCF_033807715.1 Cololabis saira
TACCTCGCTAACCCCAAATCCCGCTTCGTGGTACAGGCCCCTGGTAGACCAGACACAAGTGGCTTTCTCAACAGTTGGATTTAATGAATTAAGCTTAGTTGGATTCATAAACACACCATGAAAACTAAAAAGCACAGACAAGATAATAAATAGTTGAGATAAAATAAAAACAATAACTCAACCCCAGCCACTATAGTAAGGTATTTTACCATATATTTACTGCGCCTTATAATGCGGTGCGCTTTATATTTGGAAAACTTTTAAAATACGTCATTCATTGAAGGTGCGCCTTATAGTGCAGAAAATACGGTAACCATATATTAATTTCTCTGAACAGTAATGAGCTACCACTCTGATCACACCCCCTCCCTCCATACTCCATGGAGGAGTAGAGAACGGTCATCAATGACAAGAGACATATGAAATAAATCATTATTTCTTGCCCACTTCCCACTCAAAAGGGGGTATCACGACTCATCATCGTGGACAGCGAGACCAAACACTTTAGAAACACATTTCTCAAGTCAAGAACTATAGAAATGATCCCTGAAAGTATAGTCTTAACTTCCTCAGCGCCGGCAACAGCAGGTCATTCACAGAAACATCCTTCTCAGTGACGGTGCAAATCTGGTGACGAGTAGGCCCAAAACGGCAAGTTAATATACATTAAAAAATTAAAAACAAACTAAAAATGTTGTTTCGGTCTGAACGGTACCGAAACATATACATTAAATGTTGTTATTCTATTTGAAATACAGTAACCCACAATCCTTTGCGACAACGGTTGTGTGGATTTTAAAGTGAAATGTCTTGTGATATTTACTTTTCCGTTATATTCTAATTTTCTAAAATACACACACACACACACACACACACACACACACATATATATATATATATATATATATATATATATATATATATATATATATATATATATATATATATATATATATATATATATATATATATATATATATATATATATATATATATATATATATATATATTGATTCACTTCAAATGTTGACTGCTGTATTAATGTTATATAATGACATTTGATCTAGGAAGAATGATATTATGCACACTTAAAAACATCAAAGTAATTAGAAAAATGTAACTGAGCTTAGCAGAAAACAGTCCAGTCTAGCTGTTCAGTTTAAAAACTGGAACCACCATTAAGTCACATTGTAAATTGAACTGAAGGAATATAGGTATGTTAAAGCAAGAGAAAACGTGTTTTTCATAACAGGTCCCCTTTAAGAATGGATGTTTCAGCTGACATGGTGTTTTCTTATAAGAGGGGGGGATGTGGGATCTGCAGTTTTCACTCCTTCCACTAGGAGAACATCATGACGTAATTCCCGTCATTTCTGCTTCTTCTTCCTGTATCCAAATTCAAAACAAATGCTGCTTCACGCAACTTTTCTCTCACCTTCTTGTAAATCTTCTATCCCGGTACTTTCTACCGTCTACAAATGCAGAAATGTTCATATCCTTCATTACATTTATGAAGTGATTAGTCTCCTCCTGGTCTTGGTTTCTCCGTGTTTATAAGAACTTCCTGGACTCAAAAGACCAGGATTCCTTGTGAACAGAGCATGTGCAGAAAACAAATTCCTGTTCCGTTTGATGGGGATATTCTGTTTGGAGTTTACATGACTGAATATTCAGGTTTTAAAAGGAGTAACCCAGGGCTCATATTGGGGTTTTTAAAAACCCAAATATGAGCAAATTCTGGTTATTCAAAGGGGTTATTGGTGTTTACATGGTCGTGCAAATTCGGGTTATTGCTAATATTGGGGTTTTAAAAGGGTTATTGATGCATGGAAACGCAGTCTGTGTGACCTGTTCCATGTGGAGAACAGGTCAGGAGAACGTAGCTGCTCTCTAAAGGGAATATTCTTGCAGATTTGCAAAGTTACATTTTCAATTCAATTCAATTCAATTTTATTTATATAGCGTCTAATACAACAGATGTTGTCTCTAGACGCTTTCCATAGATCCAGAACATGAACATGAACATGAACATAAACATAAACCCCCGAGCAATTATTATATAAACAATGGCAGGTAAAAACTCCCTTAGTGGGAGAAAAGCCTTAAGCCAAACAGTGGCAAGGAAAAACTCCCCTTTAGGAGGGAAGAAACCTTGAGCAGGACCAGGCTCAAAAGGGGGGACCCTCCTGCCGAAGGCCAGACCGGGGGAGTCAGGGACGTCGACAGCACACAGCAGGCAGGTGGAAGCAGCAGCGGGATGACCAGAGGTGGGGGGGGGGGCGTCAGCAGCACACAACAGTCATGTGGAAGCAGCAGCGGGATGACCAGAGGGGGGGGGGGGGGGCGTCAGCAGCACACAACAGTCATGTGGAAGGAGTAGCGGGATGACCAGAGGGGGGGGGGGGGGTGCAGGCAGGCGGAGGCAGCAACAGCAGACATCCACGATGTCATTTGAGCAAAGCAAAAAAGTTCAGGAACAATGTCCCATGGACAGATTACAGACCAACCACAGCCAAGCACAGCATATGAACACAAACTCCTCATTCCAGCCCTGAATCACAGAGGTGGAGGGATGATGTTTGAAAGTCACTTTTACCACGAATGCAGGATTCAGGAGTAAAATCTCTGACGTGTGACTGCTGAAGATTTGGGGAGTGGGGGACGATGTTGTTTAGCACACCCACAAATCAACCATTTATATTTATATTTATTATATTTATATTTAGAGGAGAAGACTTGAGGTCCAGTGAAGTTCAAGACCTTGATTGTGAAGAGACCCTGAGGTTTTATTTTTATCTTCAGACACATTAATGACCAGCGGCATCATTTATAAAGCTTGCATGTGCACAAAACAGGGCTTGAAAGATGCGCACACCACCTTCTACGCAAAGGTTGGGATTTCAAAAAAAATAAACTAACGGAAAAATGTGCGTATCTTTACGCAAACTTGGATCCTCACATTTTGAAGATATGGGAAACTGGCGACGCAGGCGGTGAGGTGGTGAAATGAGGATTCATGTCATACTCTTAATAATGTCATCACATATCAGACTTATAATATAATAGCGCTGATCGTGTGATCTGTGTTTGAAGCTCAGCGTCAGTCAGGACTCTGCTGCTGCTGGTACTGGTGCTGGTACTGGCACTGGTGCTGGTGCTGGTGCTGGTACTGGTACTGGTACTGGTACTGGTGCTGGTGCTGGTACTGGTGTTGCTGCTGGTACTGGTGCTGGTACTGGTGCTGGTACTGGTGCTGGTACTGGTACTGGTGTTGGTACTGGTGCTGGTACTGGTGCTGGTACTGGTGCTGGTACTGGTACTGGTGCTGGTACTGGTGCTGGTACTGGTGCTGGTGCTGGTACTGGTACTGGCACTGGTGCTGGTACTGGTACTGGTGCTGGTACTGGTGTTGGTACTGGTACTGGTACTGGTGCTGGTACTGGTACTGGTACTGGTGCTGGTACTGGTACTGGTGTTGGTACTGGTGCTGGTACTGGTGCTGGTACTGGTACTGGTGCTGGTACTGGTGCTGGTACTGGTGCTGGTACTGGTGCTGGTACTGGTACTGGTACTGGTGCTGGTGCTGGTACTGGTGTTGGTGCTGGTGCTGGTACTGGTGCTGGTACTGGTACTGGTACTGGTGCTGGTACTGGTGTTGGTGCTGGTGCTGGTACTGGTGCTGGTACTGGTACTGGTACTGGTGCTGGTACTGGTACTGGTGCTGGTACTGGTGTTGGTACTGGTACTGGTACTGGTGCTGGTACTGGTACTGGTACTGGTGCTGGTACTGGTACTGGTGTTGGTACTGGTGCTGGTACTGGTGCTGGTACTGGTGCTGGTACTGGTACTGGTGCTGGTACTGGTGCTGGTACTGGTGCTGGTACTGGTGCTGGTACTGGTACTGGTACTGGTGCTGGTGCTGGTACTGGTGTTGGTGCTGGTGCTGGTACTGGTGCTGGTACTGGTACTGGTACTGGTGCTGGTACTGGTGTTGGTGCTGGTGCTGGTACTGGTGCTGGTGCTGGTGCTGGTACTGGTACTGGTGCTGGTACTGGTGCTGGTACTGGTGCTGGTACTGGTGCTGGTACTGGTACTGGTACTGGTGCTGCTGCTGGTGCTGGTGCTGGTACTGGTGCTGGTACTGGTGCTGGTACTGGTACTGGTGCTGGTACTGGTGCTGGTACTGGTGCTGGTACTGGTACTGGTACTGGTACTGGTGCTGGTACTGGTACTGGTACTGGTGCTGGTACTGGTACTGGTACTGGTGTTGGTGCTGGTGCTGGTACTGGTACTGGTGCTGGTGCTGGTGCTGGTACTGGTGCTGGTACTGGTACTGGTACTGGTACTGGTGCTGGTGCTGGTACTGGTACTGGTGCTGGTACTGGTACTGGTGCTGGTACTGGTACTGGTACTGGTGCTGGTGCTGGTGCTGGTACTGGTACTGGTACTGGTGCTGGTACTGGTACTGGTGCTGGTGCTGGTGCTGGTGCTGGTACTGGTACTGGTACTGGTACTGGTGCTGGTACTGGTACTGGTACTGGTACTGGTGCTGGTACTGGTGCTGGTACTGGTACTGGTACTGGTGCTGGTGCTGGTGCTGGTACTGGTACTGGTACTGGTACTGGTGCTGGTACTGGTGCTCCTGCTGGTACTGGTACTGGTACTGGTACTGGTGCTGGTACTGGTGCTGCTGCTGGTACTGGTGCTGCTGCTGGTACTGGTACTGGTACTGGTGCTGGTGCTGGTGCTGGTACTGGTGCTGGTGCTGGTGCTGGTACTGGTGCTGGTACTGGTACTGGTGCTGGTACTGGTACTGGTGCTGGTACTGGTACTGGTGCTGGTACTGGTACTGGTACTGGTGCTGGTGCTGGTGCTGGTGCTGGTACTGGTACTGGTACTGGTACTGGTACTGGTACTGGTGCTGGTACTGGTACTGGTACTGGTACTGGTGCTGGTACTGGTGCTGGTACTGGTACTGGTACTGGTGCTGGTGCTGGTGCTGGTACTGGTACTGGTACTGGTACTGGTGCTGGTACTGGTGCTCCTGCTGGTGCTGGTACTGGTACTGGTACTGGTGCTGGTACTGGTGCTGCTGCTGGTACTGGTGCTGCTGCTGGTACTGGTACTGGTACTGGTGCTGGTACTGGTGCTGGTGCTGGTGCTGGTACTGGTGCTGGTGCTGGTACTGCTGCTGGTGGTACTGGTGCTGGTACTGGTACTGGTACTGGTGCTGGTACTGGTGCTGGTGCTGGTACTGGTGCTGGTGCTGGTGCTGGTGCTGGTACTGGTACTGGTGCTGGTGCTGGTGCTGGTACTGGTGCTGGTACTGGTACTGGTGCTGGTACTGGTACTGGTGCTGGTGCTGGTGCTGGTGTTGGTGCTGGTGCTGGTACTGGTGCTGGTACTGGTACTGGTACTGGTGTTGGTACTGGTACTGGTACTGGTACTGGTGCTGGTGCTGGTACTGGTACTGGTGCTGGTACTGGTGCTGGTACTGGTACTGGTACTGGTACTGGTACTGGTACTGGTACTGGTGCTGGTACTGGTACTGGTACTGGTGCTGGTACTGGTGCTGGTGCTGGTACTGGTACTGGTGCTGCTGCTGTAGCCGCGGTGCAGGACACACCGGGAACCTCCTCGTCACCCACCACGACAACTGGAGAGTGACTGAGGACAGAACAAATGAGTCCGGTCCACTCTAAAGGGACTCAGATTTTTATTCTATATATAATGAGTTTTACGCGTGCGCGTAAAGCCTAAATTATGGTTCTGCGTTAAATCAACGCAGAGCCTACGCCGTAGGGTACGTGGCGACGCGCACTTACGCCGTAGGCTCTGCATTGGTAAATAAATCAGCCTTAAAGGTTTCACGCGGGCACGCAAAACTCATATATATTAAAAAAGTCTGTGTCCCTTTAAGGGCTCCGTACCTCTTGGCCTCCACCTTCAAATCCCACCACTTCTTTTTTATTTCTGCCACAGATCTGTCCGTGGCATTCACGGCGTTTAGCGCAGCAACGACGTGCAGCCACTCACTCGCTTTATTTTTGTTAGTGATGCCACTACTGTGACCACCAAATGTGGTTTTCCTGCCTCCACCTCATCCACAACGTCTCCATCTCAGTCTCCGTGAAATTTAGTGGCACGGTGGCTCGACTCGTCTCATTCATCCTGACGCGCAGCAGAAACAGACTGCAGGTGGCGCTGCGCATGCTCAGCAGGATCATTTATATGCAAACACAGTCATCATATAGTTTGCATTGACCATTCATGGTATAAAGTGGGCGTGTAGAGGGCGGGATATGAGGCGAATTCACGTGTGCAACCTTCCAGCTGGACTGTGATTTATAAAGCGAACATTGCGTGCAGATGTGCGTGCACACGGTTTTATAAATCAGGATTTTTTTGTGCGCACGCCATTTTCGGCTTTTGAGCACACGTACACTTTTAGTATGAATCCTACACACTCTTTTATAAATGAGGCCCCTGATCTTTTCTTTTTCCGTTTTTGTGCACAGCCTTGGAACTGAAGGTTGTACTTTCACTTTCACATTGCTGTTGTTACTATAGAGACATGAAACAGTAACTGAGGAAACAAAATTATACTTATTGTATATATTCAAAATGCCTGGTCTTATTTTCCCATCCATCTCAGTTTATATGATTAAAACCATGCAAATTAAACAAATATTCCAGGACCAAGATTTAGCTTTAACTGTTTGTCCTTCTCACAGAGCACCGGAACATTCATGTCCATCCTTGCACATTTTTACTTAGTGTCTCTGGTTGGTATTTTGTTAAGCCACTTAATAACTACCGAGATAAATAGGAAGGGCAACGACTGAGACGAACAGGTAAGAGGAGCCTACACCTGTGTTTGCTTTTGCTCTATGAACACAGAGTTGTCCCAGAGTGCCACAGAGTGAATCATTCATCATGCTCAGACACACACAGAGCCCTCCCAAACTGCCAGGAGACTGAGTGCAGACAGACTTTCCTTTGCTTTTTCTGGCCCTCCTATCAGAGCAGGAGTGATTAGACAAGCCTCTTCTGTTCAGGCAAACACCTTCAGAATAATAATGGATGAATACAGAGGGATGTTGAGGAGATGAAGCAAGATCTACTGCAACGCTCCCACCAGCTTAACCATGTCTAATCACTTCTCAGCCTGGTTTTACTGCTGTCTCCAAAGATACAGAAACTAAACAAGGGAGGCAGAGAATAAACCACAAATAATCGACAGACTGTATGAGAAAGTGTCAAAGCTCTTTGTCCACGGAAACACACAAAGGAGGAAAAGATGATAAGTCTCGAAGTATTGATTCCTTGCATAACAAAATGAATTCATATGAAGATAAATATGTCTGATTGATGCACATTAAATTGCACTAAATTGCCTCAAAGGTTGAGCCAAAGTTAACTGTCAGGATCAGGGTCTGAAACTGCCTCTTCAGCCAAACAATTTTATGGAATCAATGGCCTGAATAAGGGGCAATTAATTGACCTTGCAGTCCTCAGTGATGCTCCAGAATCTCTGATCCATGAACACAATGGATTGTTTAATAGTAACATCCTTGTCCTCATGCACTCATTTCTGTTTACAGTCCCAGTGTGCGGGATACAGTAATGTTCGGTAAACTGGAGGCTGTTAACCACACCCATATGTGACAGTGGCAGCTGTTTGTCATTTTTTTATTAAAAAAACACTTCCAGATAAGGGATTATGTTAAGAGTGTTCTTCCACAGTTCCCCAATAAACCCTCAATCATAGATGACATCATATCTTTTAACCCAACAAAAAAGGGGGCAATCTCACAGACACTCGGGCTATTCCAGAATTAGACTCCCCTTCCTTGGCTAGAATCAGGATTGCATGGGAAAAAGACCTCCAAACATCAATAGATTGTGGAACCTGGTCAAAAATTGTGAAAAGAAGGGGGCACGGTGGCGCAGTTGGTAGTGCAGCCATCTCACAGCAAGAAGTTCCTGACTTCAGCGCCCACACCCTGGGTGGGGTTGACGAAAGGGCGTTTCTGTGTGGAGTTTGCATGTTCTCCCCGTGCTACCCTCACAAAAACATGCAGCAGTCCTGGACTCTACTGCCTCCTCTGGCCAGGCTGAACATTTGTAACTTTGCATGCTATCCATTTTCTTTCGTTTTTTATTTTGTTATTGTTCACACGATTTTATTTTTCATCTCACATATTATTTTTGATAATTTTTTTGTTGCCTTTTGTTACATTGTATGGTTATTTTTTCAACTGTGTATTGATTGTTTATTCTTCATCTTTCTGCATTTATAAGTGAATTTGATATCTTCATTTTATATGACAAATGTAGCCAATACTTTTTTTGGTGCGGTGCTTGGTGGACGATGTGTTTGGACATGTGAGAGACTAAGATAGAAGGATGGGGGTTGTAGTTTTTTCTCTTTCAGGAAAGGCACCAAGGAGGACAGAGGAGATGTGACGTGGCACCGGATTGGACCAAGGGACAGGCCTCCAGGATAAGCCAACTACGGGAGGGCTAGAGTTAATTCATTGAATTCTTGATACTGGATAAAATATGTCCCTTGTTACAGCCTTTGGTATGCGTGTCTTCTTCCGCTCACTTCGTACCTGGCTGTTAGCAATTTTCTCTGTTCCTACACGCTGGTTGGTCCGGTCCTTTTCTTTTCCAACCAATCCATGACTAGGGATCTTTATATAAAGCCTGGCTCTCCAGTCATCAGTTGCAGATTGCAACTATGATTCTGCAAGCAAACTCTTGGTTGTAAATAATTGGCCACTTACTCCAACAGACTGTGTGGAGCCTTAATGTTATTTCCCCTGAATGAGCCTGGTTGTAACATTAATGGTGGATCGTCCAGGAAATGTTAATCTTTTTCTGTGTTGTTGTTTTTTCTAAATTAGAGCAATGCTACATTTGTCTTTGAGTAGTTTATATCTCCATCTGTCTCTTGACCAGCTAGATCAGTGTCGAATGGCTGATGTAGTTCAGGTGTCAGCCCACTTCTATCTCATATATTCAAAGCAGCTTGTTAAAAAGGAACTTAAGGATCTAGTTTTAAGAAAACGGGTGGAGTTCAAATTCCTTATATCGCCCCTTATCTCCAGAAACAGTTTAAAGCACCCAATGAATCAGCAGCCCTGTCCTCTGATGAGATCAGTACTGTTAAGCCTGTTGTTGAACCGTTGGATGGTCCATGGACAGCTGAGGCTAGTGGTGGGACTGCAAATCCCTTCACCCTTTCTCTATTCAATGCCCATTCTGCAGCTAGTGGATCTACTGGATCAAGGGCTGATGCTCGGTTGAAGGTCTAACTAGCCTGTTTGCATCTTGAGGCCCAAGGAAAATCTCAACTTAGGCAATTCCAACTAGAGGTGAAACGGTTGGAAATGAAGGGTGTTGTATGTTAATGTCAGCTGGAGCTTGAGACTCATGCAAGGGCTAATGTGCCAGTGGCAACAGCACTGATCTCTGTTGAGTTTGACCTAACCAAATATGTTTCTTTGGTGCCAGTTTTTTGTGAGATGGAGGTAGCCAATAGCTTTCAAGCTCATAGCCCAAGTTTTGCAGTGGCCTTCTAGTGTTTGCACTCTTCTTCTGCAGTGCAAAATCCATGTAAAAACACAAGAGGTTGTAGCACTCCCTTTTGAGAATAGTCTGTATTACAATACAGTTAAATATTCTTTTCTGAAATCATATGAACTTGTTCCAGAGGGTTACTGATAAAAATGTAGGTCCTGTTAAAAGACCCCCAGTGAAAACCTATGTAGAGTTTGCCTGAGAAAAAGGGAATTTATTTGACAGATGGTGTCCTTCTTGTGAACTGTCTGACTTAAAGTTTCTGTGTGAGTTGGTTATGGTTGAAGATTTTAAGAACTGTCTACATGAACCGTTTACATCTGAATGAAAATAAAGTTAAGTCAGAACTGCTGCTGTTTTTAGCAAATAAATATATACTTTCAGTCTGGAGCTGCTAGAACTTCTTCTGATGGTTTATAAAATGAAAAGGCTAAATCAGCTCAATTGCAGGAGGATGCAGAGTTTTTTATAGTTATAAGTTTGGACATGTGTGGGCAGTCAGTCAGAAGGTCACATTCCAATCACACTTGGACCTATGGAGCTAGAACAGTCTCAATACTCACAAATGCACTGACCGATTCACAAATGCACAGGACAATTCACACATGCGTAGAACAAGATACACAAATGTATTTCTGATACACACACAAATATAACCTGATTTACAGCACAAACGGTGTGTGGTCTGTGGACTTTGTTGCATTTGTGTGTGAATTTCGAGGAATGCTGTAATATACTGCTGTTGCCATAGTGATTATTTTGTTGTGATTTTACTGAAACAGAAAATAAGCAAGTCTTTTTTGTGTTGTAAAATGTTGCTGTTGTGATGTCTCCAATATGTTGAGTTCTGAAGGTGCCTGTAAATTAGACTTTAGTCATTATGACAACTGACAAAACTTAACTCATTACTCAGCATTATATTATAATTGAGCCAATTAAAGTTTCTATCAAACAACTGCAAACATCACATTCTGTATTTAATGCACATAATTGAATCATTAGTCTCAGCAGCAGACGGTCTATATTTAGGATTAAAAGCCAGATGGATTACTTTTCAACTCCCCTAAATTCCCAAACTCAGCTTCCCATTAACGAAACACTGGAACTTTCAGGGGTGTTTCTTTTCTTTTCGGTCTCATGGGCCCAGTACAGCTTTGACACTGACTATTGAAAGTTTTGAAACATGGAAACTACAATAGAAGTAAATGTGACAGACAAGGGAAATACTTTGCTAGCCTCAACACAAACCTAACAGGATGTGTGAATGTATCAGTACTACTCGTGTTTTAAGCAATTAGGCTAAATCTTATTGTAAATAAAGCTGTCAACTCTCATGTGCAAATTAGTTTTTTTTCTCAAGCTGTCATGCATTGTTGGTATTTCTCACACTGTCATTAGAAATATTGACAAAGTGTTGATTTACATTGAGATTTGAACCTTAGTTTTTATTTATAGAGGAACAGAGCAATGGTCACATACATGAAAACTTGCCCTCTAGTCACTTAACACACCCTTGATTTGGATACTGCTTTACTGCCACAGGCAGGAAGGATTCCTATGGTGCCCAGTTGTGCATTTAGGAAGGGTAATCGTACTTGTTCAACAGGTTATTTTGATTTACCAGTTTACAGATTCAGTGAACGCATCACCGTCCTATAATAGTTTTTTTCACGTGACCGAACGAGACTCAGTTCAGTTATTCGGAGTATGTGCCCGCTCACCCGTTTCAAATGCTATCAGTCCACTGAATAGGAATTGATCATGTTTAATCAGAGCCTTGAATTGTGTGAGTAGATGGGATACTGTCTACCCGGTAGATTTTTGTCATTATTCTTTGGGTTGATAATGGCGGCGGCCAGGGCGGCTCTGTCTCTCCGGGCAGGCTGGCCTCTTGCTGGGTGGGGGTCGTTGGCCTGGGGGGTGAGGGTCGTTGGTCTGGGGGGTGTGGGCCTCTTGGCCACGTGTCCGGCGGGTGGTCGGGGATTGCCTGGGTCGCGGTCCGCCGCCGTAGGATCCCTGGCTGCCTCTTCCCGTGGTCGTGGGGGCCCCGCCCGTGGGCCCCCTCGGCTGCCGCTGGGGCGGGGGGGGCTGGGGGCCTCGCTGGCGGTGGGTTGCCTCCCGCCCTCTTCTCCCCTCTGTGGGGTTGCCGGTGGCCTGGGTTCCGGGTTCTTCCTTGTCGGCCTCTGGTCTCTCGGGTGGCGGGGTTTCCCCCCCCACTTAATACACTTCAGGTAGAGCTTTGATAGGATTATTACACACACACACAAACACACACACACACACACACACACACACACACACACACACACACACACACACACACACACACACACACACACACACACACACACACACACACACACAGAGAAATATATAATCTGAAGTTTCTGTTTACTGTTAGTTAGTTGTTTTTGTGTAATTTAGCCATCAGAATTTATCCTAAGTGTTGTTTTATCATCTTTTAACACTTGTGTAAATACATTCTGATTATTTTGAATGAGAGAAGTTGTTTGTGCATATTTTATACATATTTGTCAGAACTGCTGGTTGCAAAGGTCTGTGTTCGGACTCCTTCCTTCATTATTATACTGAAGAATAACTTACCTTGAGACTGATTTAGCTTTTTAGTTATCTTTTCCTGATTATGTCAGGTGGTGCCCCGTTTTGATTAATTCGTTTTGATAATTCAATTTGATAAATAATCTACTTTATTAATTATTAATGATTGTCAAAGGACAATTATTAATAACTCTTTGGTAACTGAACCAGCATACCTAAAAATATAATTTCATAAAAGATTATTGTTTACCTGCACAAACAATAATCGCTGCTGCTTCCACATGACTGTTGTGTGCTGCTGACGCCCCCCCCCCCCCCCCCCCACCTCTGGTCATCCCGCTGCTGCTTCCACCTGCCTGCTGTGTGCTGTCGACGTCCCTGACTCCCCCAGTCTGGCCTTCGGCAGGAGGGTCCCCCCTTATGAGCCTGGTCCTGCTCAAGGTTTCTTCCCTCCTAAAGGGGAGTTTTTCCTTGCCACTGTTTGGCTTAAGGCTTTTCTCCCACTAAGGGAGTTTTTACCTGCCATTGTTTATATAATAATTGGTCGGGGGTTTATGTTTATGTTTATGTTTATGTTCATGTTCTGGATCTCTGGAAAGCGTCTAGAGACAACATCTGTTGTATTAGACGCTATATAAATAAAATTGAATTGAATTGAATTGAACAAAAAAAAAAATCACTATAAATCAGCTGTTGGGCCTAGATCACTGAAATAGGATGTATTTACACCATGGTAAACAACATATATGCAAAGTTTGAAGAAAATTGTGATTTATTTGGATATGATTTCATATTTAAAAAAAAAAACAGTGACAGACTTCTCCAGACACCATTTTACAGTATATGTTTTCTTTGACCTGTCAAAAGGCATTTGATCCTACAATTTCATTGTCATAGGACAAACCAGTGATTTTTATTTTTTTTTCTAATGTGTAGGTACTAGAGATTGAGAGTTCCCAGTCAATGGTGTAGGATGGCGGCTACGTTCAAGTTATGACCATGATACACAACACAGTCAATAAGGACCTGTATGATAGAAATATGTGCGGATTTCATTGTGACGAAACAGGAAATAGAGCACATAATGTGATGAAAAATATATACCTGAACAAAAGGTGGTGCTATGGAGCTCATCCAAGATTGTCAAATCCACATCTTCAGAAGGGAAGCCTGATTAAATGCACCAATTTTGGGTCAGATTAGACAAAGTATGTGCAAATCAGAACAACTTTTATGTTCATGGCGAGACACCAAACTTTGCCTCTCTCTCACGACGAAGTCCTTTAATAAAAAGTTACAGTTTTCACTGTCAGTCATCGTCAATGTCTTACCTACTGTTTGACCAGGTTTGAGATGTCTCAGCCCATCTTGGAGCACCGATGGTGCTACAACCGTTCCTGAATATTCCACCGTAGTTGCAATGTTGCAATGTTGCAATGTTGCGTAGTTGCAGACACAATGAGGATGAAAGTGAGAGCAAGATGTGTTTGATGAGTGTTTGTGTGAATGAGAGACACTTTGTAAAGTTCTTTGCAGGTCTTAGATAATCAAATTTGCTGATTCTTTTCGTCGGACAACAATATTTGGGTTTTTTAAATACTTGACATGTTTTGGCGATTACTTCCACCTTGAGATAAGGCACTTTATAAGGGCAGGCCATTTATCAGGATGCAGTTTAAACTCGAGTGGTAATAGATTTCCTTCAGGGCGGAGTCTCCATGAGCTGCCAAACGCATCTTTAAAAGTGCAAATGTTCAAACTGATGCTCGACCCTTTGGTCACGCTGAGGACATGGGTAATGACCGGCGTGATGTGGACAGGCTTGTTGAGGACAGGCGTGCTGCAGACAGGTGTGCTCCAGACAGGCTTGCTGAGGACAGGCTTGCTGCAGACAGGTGTGCTCCAGACAGGCTTGCTGAGGACAGGCTTGTTGAGGACAGGCTTGCTACAGAGTTTTGTTCCATCCTCAGTGAGACAGCGGCATTTGTGAACCGAACAGCTCTGGAAAACCACCTGTTTGGGTTTTAAGATTACACAAGTATCATCAAATTGTGAGACGGTCTAAGACGTACAATGTAGACAATCTAACGTAATACTCACCTTCACTCAGAGCTGTTTCCTGCCACTTCTTTCCATTTTACTGTTTATTTATTTCTGTTTATCATTTTTTACATTATATTTTCATTAGCTTCTGAGTTTCTTTTTAATGGTAACACACGTTGGTCAAATGTTAATGTTTTTAAATATGCTCTAATAATTTTGTACCTTGATATTAACGTTTTCAACACCTTAGCAACTGCAGGTTTATAAAGTCCCTGTTTAGCATTTTATTTGAAAAAGGATGACTGTCCGACTTGTAAAAGAGGTTGCGTAGTTGTATTTGGGTGTTGAGTTAATCAGGACGTGTGGTGGAGAAACACTGGTGCGCACCCATCATGAAGTCTTCCTACCATGATAAAGTCTGCCCTTTCTGAGGATTCTCACATTGTTATCCACTCCAGCTGAGCTGCATGTGTCCACTGATGTGTCCACTGATGTGTCACTGGTCCAGGAAATTTAGAACCAATTGGTAAAGATTAGGAAAAATATGCTCCAGGCCTGATCTGTTTAACGCAGAAATATACAGGGAGATGCCACTCCCCTCAGTTGGCCAATTTATAACAGCACCAGCCACTTTAGTTCCTATAATAAAGCAGTACGAAAATGACATTTCCATTACTGATATCCCACTGTTGCCATCAGGCCAAAGTGCTGAAAAAGCCCAGCCTATTAATCAGCAGCATTACCAGGTTGGACATTCAGATGGCTCTCTTTGAAACACGGTGATAAGAACATTGCAGGAAACAGTGGAAGTGATTGGAAAAAGAAGCATAAGTCCAATCAACTCTCTGGTTGGCTCTCTCTGTCATTCTGTGCAAAACAGGAAGTGTGTTCAAAGTGGCAGATACTATGGGATTCTCTAAATGTGTGTAATATCATCCAGTTAGATCTTATTTTCTCCCCTGAGTGGAACCAAGCCCTCGTCGCCATCTATCATTTCTAGAGAGGTGTCAAACACGTGAGTCAAACACAAACGTTGACTATGTTTCTCTTAATTGGATACTACTCTGCATTTGACATAAAATGCCATGTGATCTTCTTTTAAATCACAATAAAATCACAACACAATGCACTTAAGCTGATAACACACACGCTGATCATTTCTGTGTCTTCACTGAACACACCCATTAAACATCCACAGCGCTGGAGGTAAAGTATGTGGACCCCTTGGAGTCAATAGCTGGTTGAAACACTTGGGAGCAGTGACTTGAACAAGATCTTTCAGAATCTCTGGATGAGAGCTGCCCAACATTCAGGCGGAGTTCTCCATCATTCCTCTTACCAGAACTACTCAGCCCAGACACATAGGACGTCCACTCTGAACATCTCTCTGGAGCTCATTCCACAGTATCCTACTAAGCTGGTGGACAGATGTGATCCTGGAGGAATTTTGGTAAACATAGGAAGTCATCCAAGCTCACGTCATGATGCTCTCTCTCCACCATATTTCAATGTTGAGAGGATGTTTTGATGATGGTAAACTGTTGGCTTTTTTCTCGATACAAAGTGCTCAGTCTTGTTAAACTTTTGCTTTATCAATCCATAAAATGTTTAGTATTGTAGACTACTATGGTTCTCTTTAGCAAACTTCAGCAAACTTCAGACTCACTTCCCTTACTTCCATGTCTACCTCATACTGCTGCACCTTTCACTTTGTTTGAATTGTATATGTTAATAAGAGCCATTTGTCTATTTACTGTACAGTGAGCGAAATAACTGGAGTCCAATTCCCTGTTGGGCATGTTCAAACCTGGCCAATAAACCTGATTCTGATTTTGTAGACCAGTAGGTTCCTCCGTGGTGTTCTGTCCCAGACCCTTCTGTCTGTCAGATAAGGGATTAGTTTCCATACTGGTTCTACTGGACCTCAGTGCTGGTTTTGACACTATAGATCATGGCATTTTGCTGCACAGGTTAGAGCACGTTGTTGGGATTAAAGGGACAGCTCTATGTTGGTTTAAATCATATCTATCTGACAGGTTCCAGTTTGTTCATGTACATGAGGTTTCTTCAGAACAGTCAAGGGTCTGCTATGGTGTTCCGCAGGGTTCAGTGCTAGGGCCAATCTTGTTCAGTTTATACATGCAGCCATTGGGAAGTATAATCCAGAATCACGGCATACACTTTCATTGTTATGCTGATGATACGCAGCTCTACTTGTCTATGAAGCCGGATGAAACAGAACCGTTAGTTAAACTTCAGGCATGTCTTAGGGACATCAAGGACTGGATGTCCAGAAATTTCTTGCTTCTAAATTCAGATAAAACAGAGGTTATCATTCTTGGTCCAGAGCATCTTAGGAAGGGATTAGATGGTGTTGCGATGGCTTCCAGTGCAACTGTGAGAAACATTGGTGTTATTTTCGATCAGGATTTGTCGTTTAAACCATATGTCAATCAGGTCTGTAAAATAGCCTTTTTCCATCTCCGTAATATTGCAAAGATTAGGAAAATCCTCTCGCAGAGGGATGCAGAAAAACTAGTTCATGCGTTTGTATCTTCTAGACTAGATTACTGTAATGTGTTGTTAGCAGGATGTCCAAGTAATTTGCTGAATAGGCTCCAGCTGATCCAGAATGCAGCAGCACGAGTGCTGACAGGAATCAGCAGGAGAGACCACGTCTCTCCAGTGTTAGCGTCGCTCCATTGGTTACCCGTAAAATTCAGAATCCAATTTAAAATTTTATTACTTGCGTATAAAGCCCAAAACGGCTTAGCTCCGCATTATTTGCAAGACCTGATAGTGCCTTATGTTCCTGTCAGAGCTCTCCGTTCTCAGAGTGCAGGTTTACTCGTAGTTCCTAGAGTATCCAAATGTAGATTTGGAGGGCGGGCGTTCTGCTATCAGGCACTACTACTATGGAGCCAACTTCCAATCTGGGTTAAGGAGGCTGACACCACCTCCACCTTTAAAACTAAACTTAAAACATTTCTGTTTAGTAAAGCCTATAGTTAGTGTTTAGTAAACCTCTAGCTGGTGTTGGTAAATCTCTAGGTAGTGTAAACTTTAGTGTGTCAGAGTCGCTCCTGTAGTTTCTTGTGCTGGCCCCCCCTTCTCCTCCCTTTTCTCTCTTTTGTCCATGTTGCAGCATCCTTTGCCGGACACCGGAACCTGCAGTGTGGGAGTGAGGGGGGCAGGGTAACAGCCCGGGCAGGCGGGGGAGAAGGTTTGTCCGTCAAGACTCCTCTCCTTGGCCCTGCCCCTTTTCAACCCTTCCCCGACCCTGCACCCCAACCTGGGACCTGATGATTGGGCCGGAGCTTCGGGAGCTGCGTGCTGGCCTGCGGTCCCCACCCCTGGTCATCCCGTTGCTGCTTCCACCTGCCTGCTGTGCTGTTGCCGTCCCTGACCCACCAGTCTGGCCCTCGGCAGGAGGGTCCCCCCCTACGAGCCTGGTCCTGCTCAAGGTTTCTTCCCTCCTAAAGGGGAGTTTTTCCTTGCCACTGGTTGGCTTAAGGTTTTTCTCCCACTATGGGAGTTTTTACCTGCCATTGTTTATGTAATAACTGCTCGGGGGTCATGTTCTGGGTATGGGTCTCTGGAAAGCGTCTAGAGACAACTCTGTTGTATTAGACGCTATATAAATAAAATTGAATTGAATTGAAAAATTGAATTGTTAAAGGACTCCTGTATGGTAGACCTTCTACTTCCAGTCTTTGGTTGTTCATTGCAGGTTCAAACATCCAAAGTGCTCCGATAGCTGGTGACTTCTATGAGCAGTTATGTCTCCACCAATATCCAAGTTCTTCTCAATGGTCCCTACCACCTTTTGTGAGGAAGAAAGATAAAGAAAGTGGTCCATCGAGTATCAATGTTGAGGTTCACAACAGGGTACAATCCAGGTTACTCTACTCGGGTTCCTCTTGGTTTTAAAGGAATTAGTCCTACAAATCATCATAGAGGTACTTTAATTACTATTGAAATACTGGAGCTCTGTCACTAAAGGTTTGGCATCTTTGTAGAAGCTGCCAGCTAGTAGTCATTATTTTAATTAAACAATCTAACTGAATTGATACATGATGAACCTGATTCATCACCATTCCTGGAGACCAAACATCTAAAAGGGTCCCACAAGCTTGTCTACAGCCAGCCAAAGTCTTTGACTGCACTGACAGATTTGTTGAATGTAATGGTCAATCTCATATTTTAGTCTCAAATTACCAATTAGAAACCATCACATCCACCATCTTTTCTTGATCTTGATTTATTTTTCAAATTTTTCTTCCCGGCATCCCTTCGGCAATGCTGTGCTGCACAGCAGGCTAGGAGCTGCACGTTTATGTCTGGCAACGCCCCTAGCCACAAAACTAAGCCGTCTCTATTATTAGACTGTTTGTTGAGTGACAGATAGCTCAGATGGGTGAGTAGATGTCCCCTAGACAGAAGCTATCCATCCTGTTTACTGCTGTACGTTACCTGCCCTTTCCAGTCTCTCTCTTCACTTTCAAGGAGAAAGGCCACTCGTGTGCTTTGGTATTTTATTCTGTGAATCTGTTTTGGTGGTTGGGTTTGGAGTTTCTATACTTTTGTCATATGTGGATATTTGGTTCTGGTGCCATCCTGTTGCTTTGCCTTTCTCCTTGAGTTGTTTTTTCTGTTTCCGCTATTTTTCAGGTGAAGGAATAGAGATGGAACGAATAGAGGCAACGACAAAACCGGACTGTCTCAGAAAAATTAGAATATTGTGATAAAGTTCTTTATTTTCTGTAATGCAATTAAAAAAAACAAAAATTCATACATTCTGGATTCGTTACAAATCAACTGAAATATTGCAAGCCTTTTATTATTTTAATATTGCTGATCATGGTTTACAGTTTAAGATTAAGATTCCCAGAATATAATTTATTGAGATAGGATATTTGAGTTTTCTTAAACTGTAAGCCATGATCAGCAATATATAATAATAAAAGGCTTGCAATATATCAGTTGATTTGTAATGAATCCAGAATGTATGACATTTTTGCATTACAGAAAATAAAGAACTTTATCACAATATTCTAATTTTCTGAGACAGTCCTGTATTAATTCAGTGTAAATGTGAGCCGGGGATGAAAAGGCAGGCACGGGTCTCTTAAGCTGGTGATCTGATAACTTGTTCATGATAAATGTAAGAAGAGACCCATAAACAGGCTGTGTGTAGCTGGTGTGCGTGTATGGGAGTGTAGTTGATGAGCCTGTCATCCACACCAAAAGGCCATTGATGCTCTCAGCAGCCCTGATTGTGGGATGGACTTGTCATTTGTCATTGTGAACCCCCTTCCTGCCAGCTTCTCATTTGTGTCCCATCTCCCCAGCCAATCATATGCCCATTAATCTTAATTTCTCCTGTGATGGCTAAAGTCCACTTAGCCCAATCAGCTCCTCCCCTCATTTTCTTTACATCAGTTTGATCTAGTGAATCGAGAGAGCTGGCAGCCCTCCAGACACATACTGCCCATCGCTTAATGAACCCTAATAACTCTGTCTCTGATGCTCAGACACAGACTCACACATAGACTTCCAATCCAGACATTACAAAGGTGTTTTCTTGAAGACTTTCATCAAAAAGGTTGAAGATTATCCCACTCATCCGATGATAAAGATCTCCAGGAATACAACTTGCTTGTAATAATACTAAATAGTGCCTTATTTTACTCTAAAAAGCTATTAAAGGGTTAGGTACAGGAAGCAGGACTCCTGCTGAGCTCCCTGCATACTGGCTCCCCACGGACCTAGAGGAGGATCCTGTGTGTGTGTGTGTGTGTGTGTGTGTGTGTGTGTGTGTGTGTGTGTGTGTGTGTGTGTGTGTGTGTGTGTGTGTGTGTGTGTGTGTGTGTGTGTGTGTGTGTGTGTGTGTGTGTGTGTGTGTGTGTGTGTGGTTTAAATCGAAGTATTTTAAACCCCTGAAAATGAAGGCTCTTTTCCTAAAATGGGTTAAATTCCCTGATTTCCCTGTTTCATTCTGACTTTAATGAGGTGATTTATTAAGGCAAAACCATAATAAGTATGTCAATAATACTTTTGGAACTGTGTTTGCTTAAGATGTTAGCATGTTGATTCAAATCAAAGTGGAGATTTCTGGAAATGTCTGGTCATAAACATTTAATTACTTTTGTGAACTTTTTCTTGCTGACCATAGATAGCTTAAAATTAGCTTCTGAGCTCCAAATTATTTAGTATTACAGAAGACAGAAGGTTGTTCTTTTCATATTCAAGTTTTGACCTGCTGTTCTAACTAGTTGAGATACAGGAATGAATGACCTGTGTGACAGATCCAGTCTGCCTGTTAGTAGACATGGTTTAATTTTTGGTTTAGTTTTATAAGAAATATTAGTTTTTGTTTTTGTACAGCACTTTGGTCAACTGAGGTTGTTTTTAAATGTGCAAAGAAAATAAATTTGACTTGACTCAACTCGACACAGTTCCACAGTTTAACATGCCGGGGAACTGCTGCTCATCTCATTTAGACTGCTATAATCACTTCTTCCATTTCTGTTTGGTTTGGATCCGCCACCAAGCCAGGACAGGAATAGACTGCAACAAATAGTGAGGGTGTGCATAAAAGGCAGTATGGACTCTCCAGCTTTCCACTCAGGACCTACAGAGCAGGTAACATCACTGCAAACCCCTCACACCCAGGACACAAATGGTGCTTTTACACTAGTACCTACTCAGCCCGACTCCACTCGCCTTGCCCTCGTTTCTTTTCAATACCCAGATCAGACGTAGGTGGAGTTGGAGCAAAGCCGCTGTGACATACTAGATTGTGCGATTAGGCAACCCCCGACCAATCGGTGGCGTGTAGTGAGATGACGTCAGATACAGCCGACTCAGCCGCTTAGAACCTCGGCAGAATAGACACAGAAAAAGTATCTACTCGGCACGTTAGACCCCTGGTGGAAAGGCGCCAAACCGAGTAGAGATGAGTGGAGTCGGGTTGAAACAGACGTTTCAAGTCTGTTATACAAACACTTACAGAAGCACACCCATTAAACATTCACACTGCTGCAGGAAAAAGTAAGTTAAGAAGTAGAAATATTTTTGTTGTGGTTAGGTAGTCAAGAAAGTAGTTTACACACCTGGATTTATTTATTTATTTTGTCAGTAAAAAAAACATCTTCTGCACTAAAAGAACATTTCTATAGATAATCGAGACGTTGATCTGCAGAAAGGGTGGATAGAGTTACAGTCTTCTCACAGACATCCATGCATTTTTCCTTGCCACTGTTTGGCTTAAGGTTTTTCTCCCACTAGGGGAGTTTTTACCTGCCATTGTTTATGTAATAATTGCTTGGGGGTTTATGTTCTGGGTCTCTGGAAAGCATCTGGAGACAACTTTTGTTGTATTAGACGCTATATAAATAAAATTGAATTGAAATGAATTGAATCCACAGTTGGACAAACAATGGAAATGGAGACAGTTTAGCACTCTAGCTAATCCTCCTAGATGTAAAGATTCAGCCAAGATTGCTCCAAAGATACAAAGCAGAATCTTCAACGAGATCAAGAAGAACTCACAAGGAACAGCTTTAGGTTTGAAGACATCAGTGGGGCAGGAAACATTTGCCTTCATCAGGGTGAACACAACAAAGCACCACTGAAAAAGCTGCTGCTGCTACTAAAAAGAAGACTGCGTGACTAGGGTTTTCCAAAGACCACCTTTGTAATCCACCTTGCTGCTGGGTAAATGCTTTGTGGACCAAGGAAGCAAAATGAAATTGTTTGAGAAGCGTACTGAAGACAGCTTACCAAGATCATGGCCTTGATGAGGGATTTCATAAAGCTACAAGCTGGTGGTTACGGGTACTGTAGCAGGTATGTGTGCTGGACAGGACGGCTCCTCAATGGATGGCCAAAGTGCATCTTTGCTGCCTCTTCCCTTTCATACTGAAGGTTTTTCTTTGAAGTACCATATAATCCAGATATTTTGTGCATATTGAAGATTACCTTTATTTTCCATACTGACTTAACAATGACAGATTACCGCATGGGCAAAGTGGGCGTGTGCCCAGGGCCCTGGAGCCAATGGGGGCCCTCGGCTTTCAAACATTTTGTTTTTTTTTTATGTGTAAACTAAAATAAAATAAAATAAATATATAAAGGACATAAATGTGATTTTGAAAATGTAATTTGAATGTTATGCAAATTATTGTATTAAATCATTTCAATGTCCTACTGACGTATAACGTTATGACGTAGGTCATAGTTCAAACGCAGGTCAAACCGTTACTCTAGTGGCCAAAATGGAGAAGCGAACAATAAGCGGGGCGGCAAAGAGGGAAAGAAAGAAAGAAAAAGACGCTAAAGATGCTGCTTTGGTGCAACAAACGCCCAGTATTTCCAATTTTTTTAACAAAAAACGGGTGGACGTGGAAGAAGATGGTCTTGGCAGCGGTGCCGTTGCTACAGCGCTGCCTCGAGGGACGTGGAGCTGTACGTTTGATGTTTTACAATGTTGCAATGTCATTTAGCAGACGCGTTTATCCAAAGCAATCAGTTTTTTTACGTTTTATTATTAATGGTAAATGTATTTTTTTTTTTACCAGTGAAGAAACATACATAGGATGGCAGTAATTTAACCTGTGAAAATAAATAACATATCATTTCAAAGTAATGCTTTGTGATTGTGGATTCTCTGCGCTATTGTGTGACCAAACTGAGTGATTGGGGAGGGTATGCACCATGCACATAGGATATTATTTTAGATAGGGCCCATAGCGAGTTTGTGTCCAGGGCCAGTGGTCATGATAATCCGTCCTTGTGACTAAATCAATTAGCATTAGATGTTATGCAGGCATAAACTTGTGATGGTACAGAACAAAACATAGAGAGGAATATATACTGAGGAATGCCCAGTGTCCATTCCTTCATAGTACAAGTTGAATATTTAGCTTGGCTCTGCGTCAGAAGTGTTAGAGGAGTGTTGTACTTGCTGAGTCCTCCTGCCTTGGTTCGATTTAGCTTGCTACTACTTCCACCGTCTGGCAATTCAGCGCTGTTAGTGTTCATTTTGTGGTTCTTCAAACTTGCAGGCCACTCAGACAAAATTAAGAGAGGTAAAGTACACCAGGAAATTACAGTTCTGTTCACGGGATCCACCTGACCTCTCTTTAATTTCTTTGTAGTGAACAAGTGAATGAAGTAGGAAGTCATTGTAATTTTGCTGTTCATTGTTCATATTTCCCATTTGACTCCTTTAAACATATGTTTTGATTACAGCACTTCATACCATCTAGTTTATCTCAAGCTTTGGGGATTTTCTTTTTCTCTTTCTTTGAATGTCTCTTCACGGCAGTTCTGAAATGCATTTGCATAACTAAAAGCCTACGTCCAAACATAGTGCTTTTGCCGCCACGTCTTAATTCCTCTCATCTGACACAAAGCCCGTGGCGAAATGAGAAATGGATCTTAAATTGAAATTGTGTTTTTCATTATGGCTTCATACACTTGGCACAGATGGAAATAGGTTACAGGAGCAAATGTCACTTATTGTTTCCACTGTGTTCCTTTTTTCTCTGTAATGCACTTCATTATGGCTTTATTTGTTTGAGAGATGCAATCTTTGTGTTTGAGCACTGTTTTCCCAGCCTATGGGATGGTGTCTCTTAGGGGACTCTGCCAGCCGCTCACAATAAATTAGATGTGGCATGGCAATCTGTAAGAAGAGACTTGGGTCATAGTAAGTACCCTCATACATAAATTACCTAGTTAAGGCTCACCTAATCATACCGACACAGGCCAGCACCCACTGATGATGTGTATGTGCAGTTACATTGCTTGAAATGGGATTGATATCCACAACAAAACTATTGATGGAGTCGGCATTAGTCTCTGCCGAAAACACTTTCAGCTACATGCATCAACAAAGGAAAACAAGAACTTTGCTCAAGATGTGTTGTTTACCGTGTTTAAGTGACGGAGATGGACTAAGCGTCAGTAACTTTTAATGATTTCTGGGCAGTCCATACACACCAACTTGGGTTTTGGCAGTGGCAGGCTTTTCTTTGTGTTAATCAGGGCTGACAGTAGACGTGAAGTACAATTATCATAATAAGAAAATAATAACACTGATATATGCAAATTAACCATCAACGTTTCTCTTACTAAACACCCTGTCAAATGTTTGTAATTTGTAACTTTTCTGTCTCCGTCAGCTACCTGTGTTGATGAATCATCAACTTATCTGAAAGCACTTTTATTAGTAAAACTCTGTAGGGAGCTTCTGCTCAGGAGATCAGGACACGGACCACTATATTTAAAATGCCATACGTTATCAGAAGTGATTTGTTTCTGAAAGCGATATTGGGACTTGTTTTGTATTAGAAGGAAAAAATGTCACTTAAATCAAATGTCCACATATATTTAGGTGTGGGCTTTGATTTGGCATTTCTATAATCATGATCGCTTTCCTTTTTATTGATTTGGATGTAGATCTGTTGTGTTTGGGATCATTTCCTGTCACATGACCCGGTTTTAGCCAATCTTTAGCTGACAGACAGATGTCCTCACATTTGTCTTGAATATATTCTGATAAACAGGATTTCCTGGTCCACCCAATAGCCCCTCTTACATTGACCGATGTGAGGGGGCGTGTCGAGCTGCCCACGCCAATAACTCTCCTCCGAGGGTCGTCTTAACCGCGGTCAGGACTAATGTAACCAGAACTAACTTCATCACATTTATAAAATGCTTAGTCTCCTCCTCACTCCAAAAGTGTGGCGTGGTCTTGGTTTCTCCGTGTTTAGAAGAACTTCCTGGACTCAAAAGACCAGGATTCCTTGTGAACAGAACATGTGCAGAAAACACATTCATGTTCCGTTTGATGGGGATATTCTGTTTGGTGTTTACATGACCCAATATTCAGGTTTTAAAAGGAGTAACCCAGGGCTCATATTGGGGTTTTTAAAAACCTGAATATGAGCAAATTCAGGTTATTCAAAGGGGTTATTGGTGTTTACATGGCCGTGCAAATTCGGGTTATTGCCAATATTCAGGTTTGAAAAGGGTTATTGATGCAGGAAACACAGTCACTGAGTTGTGAGGGAATACAGAAAATCACCAAGAGTATGAAGAAGACTGTGGAGGTTAAGACTTACACAACTTCCAGTATTATTTCTTAGTTAAAATGTTACAGTATATCTTAAAATGGTGCAAAAATCACTCACTGGATAGTCAATGGCTGGATTCAGAACAAGTGTTTTGCAATGATTTGGAGAAAAAAATTAAATATATATATATTAATAAAATAAATATATATGATATATATATATATATATATATATATATATATATATATATATATATATATATATATATATATATATATATATATATATATATATATATATATATATATATATATGCGCCTCAGGTTTTTACCAACATGGTATTAACCATTAATATGTATGCAGACAAAAAAAAAAGGAAGACAGTGAGAATGGAAATAGAAAGTCAGTAAATGCCAGGTGGATGATATTGACACACACAAAAAGGAGAAGTAATTGTTTTCCACCTGACTTTCACTGTGAGTGAGAGAAGCTAAGCGTAACTGTAACTTTAGTTTCAGACTGCTGTCATTCCTCTTCCTCTGCCTGTACTTCAAATATTTCAATACCTCAAAGGGATTGGCCAATTAAGGCTAACATGATCCCAATGCTGCAGCCAGGCTTCTGCAAGATCTGAGCTGTGATCACCAGTCAAGTCCTTTACTGGGGGAGGATTAAGCAGAAAGATGGGAAGTGTGGAGGACTGCGGCTCTGCTTCCTGGACTCAACCCTTCATCGTCTGGCTTTTGGATGGTTAATGAATCTGTACATCATTTTAGGCAAAGGAGATAAACCTTCCAAAATGGGAAGTGTGCTGTCTCTCCTATTCAGTTGTCAAAAGCTTTTCCAGTCGTCTGTGTGGGCCACAGTGGTACTGAAAAACCACAGGCAGCCGTCGAAGAAACACATGCTAAAGACATTCTAAAGACGTGCTAACCGTGACGTCACTGGTCACATGTGATAGGTATAAACTGCCGTGAAGCAACAGTCATTTACAATAGTAATAACTTGCAGAATATCCATCTGAGGTTACATTGCCCTGTAGCACCCTACCATGTAATCATTTCCTATAATGTAATAATTTCCTATAATGTAATAATTTCCTGAAAATGTAATAACGCCTGAAAATTTAATAAAATTTGCACTTAACTAAATTAAATGTATTACATTTTCAGGTTTCAATGGTTCAATGTTTTATACGCTGGATTTGAAACACCAGAATGACTATTGGGTTAAATTACAGACTTTGAGTTCCATGTAATAAATTCCCAATAACGTAATAAGGTATTACATTATTGGTAAAAATGTTATTACAATATCCGTCAGGATATTTTATTACATTATTGGTGAAGTTATTACATTATTGGGTTTTATTACATTTTTGATTGAGTTAAGTGCAAATTTTATTACATTTTCAGGCGTTATTACATTTTCAGGAAATGATTACATTATAGGGTGAAATTATTACATTATAGGAAATGATTACATTATAGGGTGCTACATGCCCTGTACTGAGACCCAGCATAATCAGTAAATGCACAACAAAGACAGTGTAATAAAACAGGGGCTCCTATCATTGTGTTCATGACTGAGTAGCAATACTCAGTGAACGATGCAGAAAGGCAGAAAAGCCCTATTACAAATCACCAGCTACAGTATGTGAAAAAGAACCAGTGAGGTATCAAATACACTGGAAACTGTGTTGGGAGTCTGTGTGGCTTTATGGTTGGGCATCTGCACGTCTAAATGTGACCCAACTTCCTGCAGCAGCACCAGCACAGCTTCCTCTTTCATCACAGATTAACGTTGAAAACAATCTCTTCCTTATATTGAAATATCGTAGATTGCAGGTAGATTGCAGGACGCTCTAAGCATAAAATGAGCTACAGCCAGTAAGCCAGCAGCTCCAGTTGGATCAGGAGACTGTTGCAGAATACTGTTCCCTTTCTTACAGCCTGAGAGGTGAGTTGTTAAAGAACACAAATGTTATTTGCAGTTTCAAGATTCGTGTGCTTAATGTATTGGGATTGTTGTTTTTTCATAGACGACACGCAGCAAAGAGATGCACCTTTTTCGTCTCACCCTGGTGGTGTCCCTGGTCTTGACGTCGGCTTTGAAAACCCTGGACTCGGAGCAGGAGCTGCAGGACAGCGGCTTTGGTCGGCCTCCCCCCCGTCACGGACTCCGGCTCCTGGTGTGGTACGTTCAGAACTGCCTGGACAACAACATGCGGGCTCTGTGTGACCCCACCAAGGGAGAATATGGATTTCACTGGTTTAGAAACATAGGACGCAAGCCTCTGCTTCCACGGATCAGGGACAAACGCCAATACAGATACTACACCATCGGAAACCTGAACTCTCCTCATGCTGAGGACCTGCCGTATGACGTTAGGAAGGACTACGACCGCCACGACCCCGACAGCAACATGGACAGAGTTCTGGTGAGATACAACAAAAACAACAAACGTATTGATGAGCTATATGCATCTGCACATTACGACCCCAAGGAGACGTACGTTATTGGACCAAATCTTCTGGCTGCTCTTAGAGGGAAAATGAACCTTGTTTGTGTGGAAATGTGAAGATCTCCTGCATCTCCCTCGGCCAACCTGAACAGCTTCACGAGACGTAAGAATCAAACACAAGCGTGACCAGTACTGGAGTTGAGGGAGGATGGCATCCCTTCTGAAATAAAAACGGTCCAAATCATCCCCCCTGTAAAAGTGCCATCCCTCCTTTCCATCCCTTATGTCATTTCATCAATGAATGTGGTTTTACTGCTATTTCAACATTTAGAGTCATCACCAGAAAAATAACTTATTTGACAATTTTCACCTGTTTCAAGTAAATGTTCACTTGAAATAAGTAGGAAAATCTGCCAGTGGAACAAGATTTATCTTCTCATTACAAGCAAAAAAATCTTGTTCCACTGGCAGATTTTTCTACTTATTTCAAGTGAAAATCTACTTGAAACAGGTGAAAATTGTTGTTTTTTACAGTGATGAGTCTTGTTTTAAGTGTAATAAGATTTCTTTACTAAAATGAGACATTTTAACTAGAAATAAGACAAATATTCTTGCTAAGATTTAGAGTTTTTGCAGTGATCCATTTTACTTATCCTGTTAAGGACAGAGTCATATTGATAAGTTCAGAAAAGTGTTTTTTATTGTTGTGTTTTGATGTATTTGATGTAAGCTCAGTGGATATTTAAAGCTTACAGAAGGCTGCATTTAACTGCTGCTATGTCATTCCTGCAGTATTTCTGCAGGTGTTTTGGTCACTGCTATTATTTGTAATATATTATATTATTTGGAATCAGCACAAATTATCTGTCCCCATATGATCAAATCCACCATCCCCCCTGATTGTTTTTTACAACTCGAGTACTGAGTGTGACAATGATCTCAGGCTTTAAGAAAAAAGAAAAAGAAATCCTGAGTGGTACAACTGAAAACAATGGATGGATGTCGAAGCTTAAATGTGAGCAAGGAAGGGTGTTACCTGCATTAACTCATACTTTGTAAAATATTTGAGAGGTGGTGAGTTTTCTGTCTTTTTCTGAAATATTTTGTTGAAAATGTTTACTTTGAATAATATAATAGCACTCCTAAATAAAGAATACATATGGCAATATGGCTCCAATTAGTGAAATATTTAATCATCTTTTGCATGTATAAGGGTCAACATGTACATCTCAATTTTCAGTGCAGGAGTGACCCAGACAGTCTCCAGTCCAGCAGTTTTACAGAACAGATCTGGTTTTAGACGCCAGAAGAACCAGCAGTTCTCAAATCAACATTTGTGCAGCTATGTAAGAGGGCTAAACCCAATACAATATCATATGTTCCTTTGTATCAGGCTTAGGAAGTCTCTGAATGGCTTTGCTACATCTAGTAATCGTCTGCCCTTAGCAGAGATAACACGCCCCAGAAATGTGTTGATAAACTTGCTTTGTGTCCATCTCCAGTAAGGTGTTTTAAGAGTGTTATAGTGTCAGCCTCACACTGCTCACGTTTAGGACATGCCCACAACACACGATCTCTGTTCTGCAGGAGTGCTTGCTAGGACTGTACAAGGTCCCCAACAGAAAACCATCCTGCTGAATTAGGACTCTGTGTCCCAATTTTGTACAGATTCAGCACAGAAGGATATGGGCCAGGGGCCTCATTTATAAAAGAGTGTGTAGGATTCATACTAAAAGTGTGCGTGCGTTCAAAAGCCGAAAATGGCGTGCGCACAAAAAATCCTGATTTATAAAACCGTGTGCACGCACATCCGCACGCAATGTTCTCTTTATAAATCACAGTCCAGCTGGAAGGTTGTGCAGGTGAATTCGCCTCATACCCCGCCCTCTACACGCCCACTTTTTTACCAAGAATGGGCAATGCAAAGTACTTAATGACTGTATTTGCATATGAATGAACCTGCTGAGCATGTGCAGCGCCACCTGCAGTCTGTTTCTGCTGCGTCAGGATGAATGAGATGTGTGGAGCCACCGTGCCACTAAATTTCACGGAGACTGAGATGGAGATGTTGTGGATGAGGTGGAGGCAGGAAAACCACATTTGGTGGTCACAGTAGTGGCATCACTAACAAAAATAAAGCGAGTGAGTGGCAACACGTCGTTGCTGCTGTAAACGCTGTGAGTTCCACGGACAGATCTGTGGCAGAAATAAAAAAGAAGTGGTGCGATCTGAAGGTGGAGAACAAGAGGTACGGAGCCTCCTAAAGGGACACAGATTTTTTTAATATATATAATGAGTTTTACGCGCGTAAAACTCATTATACATATAAAAAAAATCTATTATATTACTGATACTGATTCATGTCATACTTTTATATGACATGAATCTGGCTTCATTTCACCACCTCACCGTCTGCGTCGCCAGTTCCCCAGATCTTCAAAATGTTTGTGCGCTAGGATAAAATTTTGCGTAAAGATACACACATTTTCCTGTTAGGTTTTTTTTTTAAATCCCAACCTTTGCGTAGAAGGTGGCGTGCGCATCTTTCAAGCCTCGTTTTGTGTGCACGCAAGCTTTATAAATGAGGCCCCTGAACATCTTTATTTAACATCTCAGATGAACCTCCACTCTGTCAGTTGGCCTTTATATCATGTCCTCCTTTTTCACAGGAAATCTCGGTGTGCAAACAGGAGAATTTGGCCATTTCCTGTTCCATCTGAAACACAGCTGGTCTTGATTACAACAAAACAGTCATCGTGAGAAGAAATGATTCCCTCTAAAATCTCCACAACTACAGAGACAAAAACTAATCAATATCTGCTCCCAGCTAAATTATCAAAACAACAAATTAAACCTCTTTAAAATGACATAAAGGTTCAGCTTCTCCCTTGTCTAAATGTTTGAGGCTTCACTTCCATGTATGATGCAAACACCTGAAAATGCAGAAGATCTGGGGCCTCATTTAAAATGGAGTGCGTAGGATTCATACTAAAAGTGCACGTACACCCAAAAGCCGAAAATGGCGGGCGCAAAAAAAAATCCGGATCTATAAAACCGCGTGCACGCACACTTGCACGCAATGTTCGCACAGTCCAGCTGGAAGGTTGCGCAGGTGAATCAGCCTCATATCCCGCCCTCTACACGCCCACCTTTTACCATAAATGGTATGTTCTTGCCTATGATTGAGCCTGCTGAGCATGTGCAGCAGCTTCATGCAGCCTGTTTGGCGTCAGAATGAATGAGACGCATGATGAGACGTGTCCACCCACCGTGCCACTGAATTTCACTGAGATCTGAGATCTAGATGTTGTGGATGAGGTGGAGGACAGGAAAACGACATTATTTGGTGGTGACAGTAAAAGTAGTAAGAGTATATAAATAGTATAAAATAATTAAAGCGAATGAGTGGCAGCACGTCGTTGCTGCGCTAAACGCTGTGAGTCCCCCGGCGCAACAGGGGGGACATGTCCCCCCCGTCTCTTCAAAATCTTGTTTTTGTCCTCCCCACTTTTTACAGTTTAAAAACTAACGGTAGGCTCAACCTGTAATTGCAAATCACCCAGACACCCTGTGCGAAGACGAGCTCAGAGCTGCTCAAGGCTGCCCAACGCAGAGCCTACGGCGTAGGTGCGCGTCACCGCGTACCCTACGCCGTAGGCTCTGCGTCGTTTTAACGCGGAACCATAATTTAGGCTTACACCCGCACGTAAAGGTTTCACGCGCGCGAAAAACTCATTATATATATAAAAAAAATCTGTGTCCCTTTAGGGAAGAAATGTGGGGCTCCCTGGAGCCCCTAAACGATCTACAGAGCCCCCTCATTTGTTCTGTTCTAAAACGGTGGGTGAAGGAGGTTCCCGGCGTGTCACCGCGGCTGTAGCAGCACCAGAGTCCTGACTGACGCTTCGCCAGTTCCCCGTGTCTTAAGTAAATTCTTACGGGAGGGTCAGGGTTGCCGTAGGGATACGCAGATTTTTCGGTTAGTTTTTTCTTTTTAGATCCGAGGCTTTGCGTAGAAGGTGGCTTCCGCAACATTCAGGCACTTTTTCTGCGCAAGCAAGCTTTATAGATGAGGCCCCAGATCACTGACGTCCCGTTTCAGATCTGAACCTGATCATTTTAACATCCTGACATTTTATAAACCAAAGTAAAGTCTTTTGGACCGGACTTGAGTCTCTCTTGGTCGTAGATGATCAGATCCGACTGTGTCAACAGATTTGAATAAATGTAATACTTTAAGTAAGTCTGATTTCTGCTTAGTCCAGAATTATAATTCACTTTACAATGTTACACTTTATGAGTAATCACTTCAGTAAATTGTGGTTTTAGTATCAATTGTTTTAATTGGAGAGTTTAAGGGCCCTAATGGCTCATATCCCATTTAAATTCTGTTCGACCTCAGTTTAGGTTTACTCTGATGTAATTCACATTAAAGAATTTGAATTAACTTTACTTTAATGTTCATAAACATATACAAGCCCCTTTCCTCTATTAAAACCTAAAACCGTTTTCTACCAGCTATGAAGACTATGGTTCTCTAAATGTAGTCTTGTCCAGGGGTTTGCAAGCTCTCAACTCCTGTGCAGGGACAGGTCCGGTGATATAGGACAGGTCATGTGATCTTGGACAGCTCATGTGATCTCGGACAGGTCATGTGATCTCAGACACGTTGGATGATCTCGATCAGTTGTCAACAGAGCAGTAATCCTACAGCCTAAACATGAGCGGGAGTTATAAATACAAAAGTAGAACGATAAAACGCAAAGAAAAAGAAAAAAGGGAGCAAGAAAAAGCCAAATTGCCCAAGCTAGACGCATATTTTGTTGGCCCTAATCCTCCTCTTGTGGGAGATGAAGCTGACGTTGTTTAGCAGCAATTCATCCCCAGGAGAGTTTGCGGAGCGCAAGGCTCGCCGAGTACCTTAAAGTAGTGGTGAGTAGGCCACAATACTTCAAAGTGAATTTGAACTTGTATGTATTTATGGGCCGCTGTGCCAGTTTGACTACACTACTGTCATTAGTTGAAGTGGATGTCAGACGGTGATTTCAGAGTGATCTGGGGTCCGTTTCACAAAGCAGGTTCAACAAACTCTGAGTCTAATCCTGAACTCTTAGTTGACCTACTCTGAGATCGTAAACTCTGAGTTTTCGGTTCCAGAACAGCGGATTTGAGGTAATTTACTCAACTCTAAGTAGTTTCACCTGGAGTTAAGCTCGTGCGTGAGGGAAATAAAAAGCCATCCTCAGTAGAGCGCTGATACAAGGATTCACCATGGCAACCGGCGACACAAAAGAGCGACATACTTTTTCTTTTTTTTATTTTAAACTTTATTTATAATTTCAATTTACAAAATCCCTTTGAGGAAACGTTAGTTTGCATCTGAAAATCCACATACTTCACGCCGTGTCCTTTTTCACCCGAATGGAATTAGAGATTTTAATGATTTTAATTTGAACATGTTTTTCGAAAAAAGAGTAACGCCGTAGCACAGAATAATATAAAATTAATTTAACAGATCTCCACATCATTCACCTGCAATCCTGTGGAACCCCTTGATGGCTTGGACAGGTTTATGATAATAGGCTTGCCACCCGTCCCTTGAAATACGGAATTGTTCCGTAATTGGGAATTAAAAGTTGCGTTCCGTATTGAACCAATACAGACACATATTATCCAGGGTTCTCCAACTCCGGCCCTGGAGAGCACCTATCCAGCATGTTTTAGATCTTTCCCTGCTTCAGAACACCATGATACAAGGAGCTGTGTCAGCAACAGAACTGTCCGGTCCTGGTCCAGGTTTCTACCCTCGTAAAGGGGAGTTTTTCTTGCCACTGTTTGGCTTAAGGCTTTTCTCCCACTATGGGAGTTTTTACCTGCCATTGTTTATGTAATAATTGCTCGGGGGTTCATGTTCTAGGTCTCTGGAAAGCGTCTAGAGACAACTCTGTTGTATTAGACGCTATACAAATAAAATTGAATTGAATTGAATTGAACCTTGATGACAAGTTAATGACGACCATTGATTAGAATCAGGTGTGTTCATGCAGGGAGACACCTAAAACATGCTGGATAGGTGGATCCAGGACCGGAGTTGGAGACCCCTGTATTATGCTCTTATTTATTCATGTATTAATATACAGGTGGAGGTCGGAACATTTGAATATATTGCAAAACTTCATTCGTAGTAAATTCAACTTAAGGTGAAACAAATATTATTTCCCACTATATGCAAAGTGAGATATTTCAAGCCTTTATTTGTTATAATTTTGATGATTATGGCTCACAGTTTATGAAAACCCCAAATAAAAAATCTCAAAAAATTAGAATATATTATGAAATCAATAAACAATTCAATCATCAAAATTATAACAAATAAAGGATTAACATATATTGCTTTGCCTGTAATGAGACTATGTACTGTAATATACATGTATTACGTGGTCTGATAACCATCTCCCGACGAATATTTAATTCTCTGCGCATTAATGCTGCACCTTCATCAATTGGGTCTTCATCAAAAGGACATGCCATGTTCGTGACAATGGACTTCTAATATATATATACTGACTCTGTTTTTAATGACAGACGGCAGAACTTCACCAAAACTCGCCTGCTGACTGAATGAATGAGGAAATCAAATGTGCGTGTGTCTCTGAAAGAGGCGGAGACGCAGAGAAACTCCAGGTTTCACGATATAAACCTGGTCCCGACCAGGTTAGGTTCAGAGCGTCTGTTACCACGGTAACTGACCGAGAGCTTAAGTTACCTCTCTTTGTGAAACAGGCTAGAGTTACCTCTCTTTCTCTGGTTTGAGTTACCTCCCTTTGTGAAACGGAAAACTCAGAGTTTCCCTCATTTCAGTGTTAACAGACTCAGAGTTTTCACTAAACCTGCTTTGTGAAACGGACCCCTGGTGGCTATCCGTGCTGCTGAACTCCTACAACTGCCTTAAATTTGTGTCTGAAATGTATTAGTTTTATTAGGCAATGTTTTTGTCATGTTATATCATTATATGAAGTGAGTTTCCGCTATCTGTGTTGCTGATAAATACAATTAAACGCTTTGGATTGTGTGTCAAATAGCGTGGCTCCAGGTCGCTGCTGGCTTGTGTGCGATGAATAACTTGCTGGGATAGATGTATAAAGTCCGAAAAATATAATTTATTAAAAAAAGGTCAACAAAACAGGTTTCAAAATTCAAATTACCCTTTGTAGAAATGAAATCTTAAATATTTCACCTTTTCTCTTCTTTCAAACATTTTCAAGTGTGTTCCTGCAGCGAGAGACAACAGGTTCACACACCTGAGTCATAGGGGCGGACATTAAATTATATGTTACCCTGCTGCAAGTAAACATAATTATTCCGAAAAATGTTATTATTATTTTAACAAATTTGAGAATTATCTTTCACGATCTCTAATAGGCTATGTTCTGCTCTTACATCTGGTAATGCTTGTAAGCCCCATTGTTGGCATGTGTAGGCTATGTTAATGAGTTTTGCAGCCTGCAAAGGGCCCGGTCATATGCCCCCCTGGCCCGACTCTGATATGTTCCGCTACTGTGGACAGGTCATGGGTTTTGGACAGGTCAGGTGATCTTGGCCGGTCTTTACAATACAATACAAGTCCAGTTGTAGCTGGTGTCGATCTCCATGACCCCCCAGGACTCCCACTGCTGCCTCCCTGCAACAGCACATCGTCAGTCTGGTGAATTTCAATTCAATTCAATTCAATTTTATTTGTATAGCGTCTAATACAACAAAAGTTGTCTCTAGACGCTTTCCAGAGACCCAGAACATGAACATAAACCCTCAAGCAATTATTACATAAACAATGGCAGGTAAAAACTCCCCTAGTGGGAGAAAAACCTTAAGCCAAACAGTGGCAAGAAAAACTCCCCTTTAGGAGGAAGAAACCTGGACCAGGACCTGGATCATAAGGGGGGACCCTCCTGCCGAGGGCCAGACTGGGGGGTCGGGGAAGTCATCACCACACAGCAGCCAGGTGGAAGCAGCAGCGGGATGACCAGAGGGGGGGGGGGACCGCAGGCAGGTGGAAGCAGCAGCGGGATGTGAATGAAAACACACATCAACAATGTCAGTCTTTGAGAAGGAAATTTCCTTCAGTTTCTCCAGATCAACACTCGCTGGACAGTCCATCATCAATGTCCAGGTATCTCACCATCCGGGTATTTCCAAGTGTCGGATGTCCCCCAACATGACAACACCAGACATGTGTTCAGGTCTCTCTCTAGTGTTTCAGGTAGTTTAAACACGACTCCAGATAACACCAGTCAGATAGTCACATAGACATATACACACACGCACACTCACGCACACACACATATACATATATTCATATATGCACACACACACACACTTAGCCACACATACATATACACGCTCACACACACACACATACAGCAACTCAGACATATACATATACGCACACATAGCCACACACACACACACACACACACACACACACACACACACATACACAGCCACACAAACATAGACATACACACACATACACACGCACACACACATAGCCACACAGACATGTACATACACACGCACGTATACACACACATACACACACACACACACATAGCCACACATACGTATACATACACGCACACACACACACACATAGACATACACACTGGCTTGTTCACCTGCATGCTTGCTCTGTAGTTTTTGGGGTTAGTTAGCGCTAGCTTAGCTCAGACTGTGATCAGATCTCAAGATTTGGGTCGATTGCTGCTCGTGTTTTGGTCGGCTCCGTGTCGGTTTCGTGTTTCGTTTGTGGTTTTTGTTGCAGATTTCCAGTGCTGGACGTGTGCCTCCGTGTGTTCTTGCTTCCTGGATTGGCAGTGGATGTCGTCACCCCACATATATATGCCTTAGGTTTTTACCGGCATGGTATCAACCATTACTGTAATATGTGTGCAGACAAGGTAAGAAAACAAAAAAAAAAAAAAAAAACAGATAACACCAGCCAGGCCCACATCCACTCATGTCAGCGTGGATGTCAGGTGAAACCGCTCCTACAAGGCTGAGCATCACCACAGCAGATAAAACACCTCTGAGCATCAGAAACCAATCAAAAGGAACGAAATAAAAAGAAAACAGAAAAAATCAAAAATATAATAGAATACAAGCAACAAATATGTAGGAGACTGTGATTTAATGTGAATTGTTATGTCTGGGGAAAGTTTTCTTTTCTTTTCTCTCTTTTAGGATGAGATGAGACCCTAGCTACTTACCATATTTTCAATTTATGTTTCCTGTCAGTCTTAAAAGCAAAATATTAAGTGATGTCATCACAAGAAGGGTCATTAAAGTTTCGTCTTTTTAATCCTAAGATGATCCACATGAAACAATCAATAAAGACTAAAATAATTTGATGCTAAGAAACAATTTACCTGAAACCAAATTACCTTCAAACTTTATTCTTTTATTTTTTTATCCTTCATGTTTCTTTATTTTTATTCATAGCTCCACGGTTCAATCACAGATCAAAGTATATGTGTACACACTGTGATACAATTACCTGTGTCACCAAAAGAGTTGTGCAGACCTTGGTGACAAGCTAATGAGAACCATTACAGTTTTTCTCAGTCGCTTTGGTACATTTCTCAGATCATCCTCGACATTTGCAAAACAGTAAGTGCATTTCTCAAAACAGTTCGTACAAATAGCAAAACACCATAGATTACCTGCAAAAGCCAGTCTCTTGCTCAAAATCCTTAGTTCATCTCTCAAAATTAAATATCTGTGTCAATGAACATGTCAGTGCATCAGAATCACAAGTGCTTATGTCATTGTGTACGGATAAGACAGTCAAATTGCTTAGTCATGTTTTTTTATTCATTTTCATTCATTTTTATTGTTTGTACCACAATTTGTTGACAGATCATGTATTTGCGAAAAAGAAAAAGACAGCACTGCAGAGCAAAAAGACAAAAAACAAAAAAACAAAAGTAGAAATGTAACATAGGACAATCTCCTTAGGGACAACTGTACATGCAGTACTGTAGGAATTACAGTACAGTGCCTATTGTTAGATTACATACCTGTTCTGTCGACGAAAAGTCTGAACGATTGAGGACACAGTTGTTCTCCCAACATTTGGCTGCACCCTTCGATCAGCCTCGGCCATTGTAAGCCCATGATTGAGAACATGGTCTACAAGTGAAGCTCTTATCTCATCAGGACCGCGCATATGTCCTCGGCCTCTTCTGCCTCTTCCTCTGTTTTGCCTCCCAACTCCTCCGCCACGCAGCCTCACTCCTCTTCCTCTTCTTCTTCTCTCTGGCTGTTGACCCCGTCCAATTCCTTGTCCTTCCATTGTCAGACATTGTAACGTTGTGTTGTGCTCCGGCTATATGTATACTTGCCAGCTGATAGTTCATGAGATGCACCTTTGAGCTATTTCAGAACACTGGTTGATCATTGGTTGATCTAATGCTTGACATATTTCCCTTCATTACAGAAAGTCAAGATTCACCTGGGATCAATTTACCAATTCAGGCCAGATTTAGAAACAAAGTCTAATGGAAGTGTATAGAAATATGCTGACATATTATGACAACTTGTTCAACCATTTTGCATGTAAAGACTTATGCGATTAACTAATGCCTAAATGTTGTGGGGGGTGAGACTATTCAACAGAGACAGAGATAATACATTTTGATCAACATGACATAAACAACTGATAATGTAGGAAACAGCAGAAAATTGTACATTATCATTTGCATGGATGACAAATGCATTTGCAACTTGTTCAAAGAAATGAGAAACTGCTTTTTTGATTTGCACAAGTGACACAATGATGTGAAGATTGAACAAGTAGTTTTGAGAATTTCAATTCTGATCTGAGAAATGTACCAAAGCGACTAAGAAAAACTGTAATAAGAATCAGGAGTGTTGGTGCAGGGAAACATCTAAAACATGCAGGGCAGGGGATCCCAAGGACCAGGGTTGAAGACTCTTGCAATAGGGTCTTCGCACCCTCAATGTTCGGGCCCTAATAATAATAATTGTAATAATAAACAGTACAGATACAATATGGTCCTCGCATTCTCAGTGCTCGGCCCCTAATAAACACTACCGATACAATAGTGTTTTCGCACTCTCAGTGCTCGGGCCCTAATTATAAAAAGTACCAACTGATCACTCTCTATACTAATGAAATCCGTGCTTGTCTTCCTAGAGATTGTATCGGATTGGCTCATAACTTTGTTTGTACAATCTACACACATGGCCAACGCTAAATTTGCGAAGCTTTTAAGTTTTTTCCAGAGGGCTTGACCGTAATGATGTGGCGAATTTGAGGTCATTTTGAGGACTCGCCATCAAACACTAATTGGCTGTAACTCAGCCATGCATTATTTGATCTGGTCCACAACTGATGTATATAATTGTAGACTGAGCCTGAAGACATTTACGGTGGAATATTCAGGATCGGTTGTAGCGCCACCTGTTGGCACCAGGAATTTTCATGTCTTCAACTATGCATCAGTGCTCCAAGCGAGATGGGTTGAAACATCTCAAACCTGGTCACACAGTAGGTAAGACATTGACGATGACTGACAGTGAAAACTGTAACTTTTTATCAAAGGTCGTCGCTGTGAGAGTGAATCAAAGTTTGGTTTCTCGCCATAAACATTAAGGGGTAAATCCACAAAGAACAGATTGCGCCCGCAAATAGCGCTGTGAATTGCGCTGCATTAGCACCTGCAATTTGCCCTGCTTTAAGGTCCCATTCACAAAAGATTTTGCTCTAATGATATACCGGAGCAAACACGCCCATAAAGTTTTGCGGCTGAGTGCAATTAGCACTTGTCTGAGTGAGCGGAGCTGTTTCTAGTGTTCTCCATATTTCAGCACACAGATTGGTCCATAATGAAAACTGCAGAGAGCACAACAGCCTCAACTTTCACGTATTTGTACTTATAGATAGATAGATAGATAGATAGATAGATAGATAGATAGATAGATAGATAGATAGATAGATAGATAGATAGATAGATAGATAGATAGATAGATAGATAGATAGATAGATAGATAGATAGATAGATAGATAGATATATCACAAATATCATGTAAAGTGCAAACTAAAATATAATCCAGTTGTGGCAGAGGTGAGTGTGTGTGAGTGTGTGTGAAACTGAGTTCAGGACGAGTTAAACAGTCTTATGGCTGCGGGGACGCAAGGATCTCCTGAACCGCTCCGTTCTGCAGCGCAGTGAGCGGAGCCAACCGCTGCAGCTGCTCCTGCTCCTCTGTGGCTCCGGGAGGCTGTGGAGAGGGTGTCTGCTATTGTCCATTATAGCACTCAGTTTGTTCAGTGTGCCCCTCTCCACCACAGATCTTAGCGGGTCCAGACTCCTGCCCAACACTGAGCCCGCTTTTTTGACCAGTTTGTTCAGTCGCCTGGTGTTTTTGATTGCAAGGCTGCCCCCCCAACACAAATCAGCAAAAAGTGCACTGGAGTGCAATGGCCACCATCGTGTGGTAGAACATAGCCATCATCTCCACACACACATCAAAAGACCTCAGTGTCTGTATGACATAAGCTAATAAAATGTCAAATGTTAAGAGGCTGTGCGCATTTACGCACAAGGCACAGCACCGGTAACTTCATTAACACCGGATCGGGATCAGATCAGGATCTAATGGTAATTCATGTTCTTTGTTTTGCTACACACACCTACAGGTCAGCTGTTAAACACACACATTCTAGATTTATATGTTTATATGGTGGAATTGTTTGTAATAAAGCAGCCCCTTATGTATGGATGAATCCTGAGCTCCGTCCTGTTACTTTTATTTTTAAATCCGATAAGTCCACAACCCCACTTTGAAGGGTTTTATGCCGTCCACTAGGGGGCAGTATGAGCCTTACTATCCTTTATAGGGAAGTAACAGGCTTCGTTGTTGTGTGTGGGTTCACATTCGTTCAGAGATGCACGTGGTGTTGGTTGGGAGCTCTCCACATTATTGTTGTAAGTTTACCATATATTGCTCATTGGTTTTATGAAAGTATATGGTATAGTTTCTGTTACTTTGTTTTGTTATTTTATTTCGGGATTTGGTTACTTAGATATTATATAAACAATACAATGATTGAGTTATATTATAATATTATTTTAGCAAATTCCTATATTATTTTCATGTAAGATTCAGCCTGCTTATGTTTATTGTTTATTATTTCTGCAGGGCTTCTTCATCTCTGTCAATAAACTAAATAATTGACATTGAGGAGTCTATTTCTTCATGAAGAAGCCATGGTTGTGGTTAGATGCTCTGTGCCTGGCTGCGCCTTCACAACTGTCGACGTTTCTGAAGCTCTCGCCATCGCTCTGTTGAATAATCATGGACTTGGCCATCAGAACGCAGCGCCTGCCGCTCCAGCCCAGGCCCCAACCCACCAGGCTCCTAGACTAGATCGGCCCACGGTCGACGTTGGCGTGTCTATTGAGGAATGGAACGTATTCATCCGTCGTTGGGGGGTCTTCTGCACCGGCTCAGGCATGGGTGCTGCCCAGGCACCTTTCCAGCTCTTCCAGTGTGCTGGACCTGAACTTGGAGACAGCCTGTTGAAAGCCAATCCCAACGTCGCTTCAGGTACTTTGCCAGATCTCATCGCCGCCATGCGCTCGCTAGCGGTCATTCCAGTCGCCACGTGTGTACTGCGCACCGAGCTGCTTCAGCTACGCCAGGAGCGCGACGAGACCTTCCGCGCCTTCGCTGCCAGGGTGCGGGGCAAAGCAGAGACATGTGCCTACGTTACAGTATGTGGGTGTGGCATCAATGTGGACTATACCGACCATATTATCCGCGATGTTCTCATCAATGGGATTTATGACTCAGACATACGGCGTGAGATGCTGGGGATGCCTGACATCCTCGATAAGCCGATTAACGACGTGGTTGCGCTTGTCGAGAACAAAGAAATGGCTCGTAATGCTCTCCCGTCGTCTGCCCTATCGGCCATGTCGTCATTCCAGCGCTTGAAGAAGAGCCCACAGGCATGCCCCACCCCGACCCCAGGCCCAGCGGACAAGGCGAGACTCGCCTCGTGCTCGGAGTGTAGGGGCACCTTTAATGTCTTCACAGAGGGGCCTCGTGGATGGAACACCAAGCCTCACCAGCTTTGTATTGACTGTTATAGGGCCCGCCGACGCAAGAGGCGACCACAGCTATCTGCAGGCAGTCAGCAGGCCGCCATGGAGTTGGAGCCAATCTCCCAGAATTCGTCTATTCGATCCGGTGCCAGCCGACGCAGGGGCCTTGTCAACGAACCCGTCAGGCTGGAGCACCACATTTTCTCGAAGGGCGAATGGAGGCGAGCCAGGATGAGGGACCATCCTCGTGTGCTGATCACCATCTCTCTTGACAGGCCGGTCGCACTGAGTGACGGCCCTAGTGGCCATGACTCGGCCGGCGTGGTCAAGGTTTCTGCCATTGCGGACACTGGGGCGCAGTCGGACCTTTGGTCCTTGGAGGACTTCCTTGCCTGCGGTTTCTCACGTAATGACCTGCGCCCTGTCCGCCTCAGCATGTCGGCTGCCAACCGCTCCCCCATTACTGTCGAGGGCGCCTTCTTCGCTAGGCTCTCGACGGCCTCCGGCAGCGGGGGTGCGTCGTCCTGCCGTTCCATGGTGTACGTGAGCAGCTCCGTCCGGGCCATGTACCTCTCCTATGACTCGTTGCTCAACCTGGGCCACCTGCCTGGCGGCTTCCCGTCGGGTGGCATCGGTGGGGGACCTGAAGACGAGCATGGGCCGGATGCTCCTTTATCCGTCTATGCTATAAGGTCCACCAACGGTGGCTGCACCAGTCTTGGTGACCATCACGGCAACCAGTGCCTGTGTCCGCAGCGTACAGTCCCTCCGTCACGCCCTGCGACTCTACCGTTCCCTTGCTCACCGGAGAACAACGGCCGGATGAAAGATTGGCTACTCCAGAGGTACGCCTCATCCACATTCAACACTTGCCCTCATCGACCATTGCCGTGTATGGAGGGGCCGCCCATTGAAATACATGTGGACCCTGCGGCCACGCCGAAGGCATGCCACACCGCGGCCGTGGTGCCTCTACACTGGCAACAGAGGGTCCACGATGACCTTCTCCGCGACGAGGCCCTTGGTGTCATTGAACGTGTGCCATATGGCGAGCCTGTGTCGTAGTGCCATCGTATGGTGGTCACTCGGAAGCATGATGGTTCCCCCCGGAGGGTCGTGGACCTCTCACCTCTCAACAAGTTCTGCCTGCGTGAGACTTTCGCCTCCGAGTCTCCATTTCACCTTGCTCGTCGTGTCCCGAAGGGCACCTGGAAAACTGTCACAGACGCCTGGAACGGCTACCACAGTGTCTCCCTGCGTGAGTCGGATCGTCACCTGACCACCTTTATCACACCCTTTGGCCGCTGGCGCTACACGAGGGCGCCGCAGGGTTTTTTGTCATCAGGAGATGGGTACAACCGCCGTTTTGATGCTGTCCTCTCAGATTTTGAGCGCAAAGAACGTTGTGTGGATGACACTGTCCACTATGACACCGACCTGGAGCAGCACTGGTGGAGGACCATTGACTTTCTGACGTGTGTCGGCCGCTCAGGCATTGTGTTGAACCCAGACAAGTTCCAGTTTGCGGAGAGGGATGTTGATTTTGCTGGCTTCAGGGTGTCGGACGCTACCATTGAACCACTCCCCAAGTACTTGGATGCCATACGGGACTTTCCTGCCCCGGAGTCCACAACGGATATTAGGAGCTGGTTCGGCCTGGTCAACCAGGTGGCTAACTATGCCCAGTTGCGCGACTCAATGGCTCCATTCAAGCCGTTCCTCAGCCCACGATGTAAGTTCTCGTGGTCATCCGAATTGGAGGAGGCGTTCCAGTCGTCCAAACGTTGCATTGTTGAAGCAATCCGTGAGGGCGTGGAGATCTACGACATGCATAAGCGCACCTGCCTCCGTCCCGACTGGTCCAGGCGTGGTATCGGTTACTTTCTGCTCCAACAGCATTGCAGCTGCACCTCGGGCATACCGGACTGTTGCCCGGGAGGATGGAGGATCACTCTCGCTGGTTCACGCTTCCTGTCATCGGCGGAGCAACGTTATGCGGCCATCGAGGGAGAGGCCCTGTTGTTGTTACTGATCATAAGCCCCTGGTGAAGATTTTTGGCGACCGCACACTGGATGAGATAACGAACTCACGCCTGTTCAGGCTCAAGCAGCGCACGCTCCCGTGGCGCCTCGACATTGTGCACCTACCGGGCAGGAGCAACTATGCTGCTGATGCTACCTCCAGGCATCCTTCCCCCTCGGACTCAGCGGATGGCCTCTCGCTGGGGTTGCCGGGCATGCTTGACGAGGTGGAGTGCGCGCATATGGCTTCCATCCGCAACAATGCGCAAGAGCTCGGGGCCATCTCCTGGTCCCTCCTTGCACAAGAAACGGCGGCTGATGCTTGCCTCGGCCGCCTTCTGTACTTGATCGAGCATGAGGACAGAGTCGATGTGCATGACCCCGCCCTGGCAAGTCTATCACCAGTCTGTGAGTCTGTCTATGCACACGATGGTGTCCTGCTGTATTGTGACCGCGTCGTGGTCCCCCCATCTCTTCGCGGGAGAGTCCTCCGGAATCTTCATGCCGCCCACCAGGGGGTCTCAGCGATGGAGCAGTATGCCCGTGCCATAGTCTACTGGCCTGGAATGTCGGAGGACATCCGTGCTACTAGGTATGGGTGTGCGGACTGTAACCGCAATGCACCGTCGCAAGCGGCCACGCCCCCTGTGCCGTCCTCACCGCCATCCACCCCATTCGAGGCGGTGTTTGCTGACTTTTTTGACTATGGAGGCCGCCATTATCTGGTTGTCGGGGATCGACTTTCAGGCTGGGTGGAGGTCCTGTGCTCTACAGCAGGCACTGATTTGGGTCGCTCGGCCGGCCTGGTTCGCCACCTCCGTGCATTCTTCGGCACTTTTGGTGTACCAGTGGAACTTTCTAGCGATGGTGGCCCGGAGTTTGTGGCTGGCCAGACACAGGACTTTCTCTGCTTGTGGGACGTCCGGCATCGTGTGTCCTCCGTTGCTTTCCCGCAGTCGAATGGGAGGGCGGAAGTCGCAGTGAAGACTGCTGAGCGCCTCTTGATGTCCAACACTGGCCCAACTGGCAGTCTCGATCATGACCGTTTTCTGCGTGCCATGATACAGTTGCGCAATACACCTGACCCCGACTGCAACCTCTCGCCGGCGCAGATTATTTATGGTCGCCCCCTTCGAGGCTCGCTTTCCTTCGTCGACAAGCTTGAGAAGTTCTCAGACCCTCGTGTCTGACCGCTCTGGCGCCAGGCGTGGGCGGCGAAGGAGGATGCCCTTCGGACCCGTATGTCCCGTACCACAGAGTCCCTGAAGACTCGCTCGAGGCCGCTCCGCCCGCTGGTGCTTGGTGAGAGGGTGTTCCTTCAGAATCAGCAGGGCCCGAGCCCTAACAAGTGGGACAGGTCGGGAGTGGTGGTGGAGTTGCTTGGGCATGATCAGTATCGAGTTAAGGTGGATGGGTCGGGGCGTTTGACTTTGCGCAACCGGCGCTTCCTCCGGGGCTACACCCTGGCAGCCCCTTGTGCCCTGCAGCAGCCTGCGGCGCTGTTTCCTCCACCCGTGGCCCTGGGACACCAGCCTCTGCCTTTCCGCCCGGCCCGGCGGCGCCCCAGGGGGTCGTTCTGCAGTCAGGGGATGGGCCCCATGGCGCGGGCATGGGCTCCTCCCTTCCGGCGCCGTCTGTTGAGGTGGCGTCTGACCTCGGGTCCCAGGGCGACCCGGTTCCCTCTGCCATCGTCCCGGACACGTCTCTTCAGTTGGCGGAGTCACCGCCATCCCTGCCCCTGTCTGCGAGGCCGTGCCGCGCTAGGAGGCCACCAAAGCACTACGAGCCTGAGACTGGACGTTGGACACTTTATTGAGTCCTTTAATCTATGTCGGTTTATAGCTTGCCGGACTGGGGGGGATGAAGGGTTTTATGCCGTCCACTAGGGGGCAGTATGAGCCTTACTATCCTTTATAGGGAAGTAACAGGCTTCGTTGTTGTGTGTGGGTTCACATTCGTTCAGAGATGCACGTGGTGTTGGTTGGGAGCTCTCCACATTATTGTTGTAAGTTTACCATATATTGCTCATTGGTTTTATGAAAGTATATGGTATAGTTTCTGTTACTTTGTTTTGTTATTTTATTTCGGGATTTGGTTACTTAGATATTATATAAACAATACAATGATTGAGTTATATTATAATATTATTTTAGCAAATTCCTATATTATTTTCATGTAAGATTCAGCCTGCTTATGTTTATTGTTTATTATTTCTGCAGGGCTTCTTCATCTCTGTCAATAAACTAAATAATTGACATTGAGGAGTCTATTTCTTCACACTTGATCTGATTGTCTACAGTCATGTCTGAATGTAGATTTCACCCTTAATATCATTCAGTATCACACAGGCTTGAATGATATTGAAGAGAGAGAGAGAAACAGAGACAGACGGGGAGTGAGGAGTTTGCGCGCAGTTTAATACTCGCTTCTGAAAGACGGTATTTGCTCCACTATTTTTGCGTGTGGCAAATAGCGCTGGCCTTTGTGAATTAGGCGCTTTTTGCAATGAGGCTTATTTGCATAGAAAGGGGGCAATTTTGCGCCGAATGTATGAATATTACCTAATTTGCATGCATGCAAATGGCACTGGCGCAGATTGCCACTATTTGCTTGGCAGCGCAGTTTGTGGTGCAATTCTCCGTTTGCAGGTGCTTTGTGAATTAGACGCTCTCTTTTTGTCTCATTTGCACCGGTTTAGCGGCCGCAAAAGCCGCGCAATCCTTTTGTGGATTTGGCCCTAAGTTGTTCTGATTTGCACATACTTTGTCCAATCTGACCCAAAATCTGTACATTTAATCAGGATTCCATTCTGAACAAGTCGATATGACAATCTTGGATGAACTCCATAGCGCCACCTTTTGGTCAGGTATACATTTTTCATTACATTATGTGCTGTATTTCCTGTTTCGTTCATCCAATCACAATGAAATCTTCACGTTTTATTGTCATAAGGGTCCTTATTGACTGTGTCATGTATTGTGGTCATAACTTGAACATATCCGCCATCCTACACCATTGACTGGGAGCTCTGGATTTCTGGTAAAATAATCATTAAAAATCAATGGTTTGTCCTAGGACAATGAAATTGCAGGATCAGATGCCTTTCAACAGGACAAAAAACATACACTGTAATACATGGTGCCTGGAGAAATATGTCACTTGGTTTTTTCAAAATATGAACTCATATCCAAATAAATCATAACTTTGTCATGCCTTGTCTAATTAGGGCCTGAGCACTTACAGTGCAAAAGCCCTATTGTATCTGTAGGATTTTTTTTTTCTTTTCCTCATTTTTATCCTTCTTCCGACGAAATGAGGGCCTTTTTGCCCCCCTAAACGTGCCCCAAAAGTCACCAAATTTTGCACCTAGTCAGGCCTGGCGAAAATGTGATATTTAATGGTTTGCATTAATGGGCGTGGCCTAATGGCTCAACAGCGCCCCCTAGAAAACTTTGTGCCTCAAGCCCCACAATACGGTTTGACGTACATGCACGAAAATCGGTACACACCTGTATCATGTTGCAACTTAAAGAAAAGTCTCTTGGCGCCATGGCCAAAACCGAACAGGAAGTCGTCCATTTTGAATTAATCGTGTAATTTTGACAAAACTTCCTTCGGCAGTTAATGCGGCCCGAACCGTAACGTGCACCCAGGTGTGTTATACATCAAAATGTGCGTCTCCATCCTGCAACGACGCGCATTACTTTTCTCAGTCAAAAGCGTTACCGTGGCGACGATAGACGCCAAAAAGCACGCCCCCCCTTCATCTGATTGGTCCATATTTGATAGTTCCTACTTTCTGCCATAACTTTTGAATGGTTTGACATACAGAGTCGTGGGTGGTGTCATCGGACGCGGTTTTGAGTCTTTGAACATAATTGGTGCAAATTAGCCCCGCCCCTTCTTCTGATTGGTCGATATTTGATAGATCCTATTTTCTGCCATAACTTTTGAATGGTTTGACATAGAGAGTCGTGGGTGGTGTCATTGGACTCGATTTTGAGTACTTGACCTTCATTGACCTGAATTAGCCCCGCCCCTTCTTCTGATTGGTCAATATTTGATAGTCCCTATTTTCTGCGATATTTTTGGATTGGTTTGACATAAAGAGTCATGGGTGGTGTCATCGGACTTAGTTTTGAGTCCTTGATCTTTATGGGTGAGAATTACATGCGCAAGGGCCCATTCATTGCTGCTTGCAGCTTTAATTAACTTTAAACTTTGCAAAGATGTTGTTTACTGTGATGTAAAAACATCCCGTCGATTTCAGTGATGTAGCTCCAACAGCTGATTTTTTTGGTTGGATTTATTGGATTCTGTATAACTGTCGAGTTAAAAATATTCTTTTATCAAAGTATATTTTTAGGCAAGAGAGTTTAAATAAAGCCGAATTGTGGTGCATCATGCCTATATCCTGTGGAAATATTTTCACACTTTTATGAAACGTGCCTGATTTTTAACAAATAAACTTAGAAATTTCGAAAATTAATCAGGACTCTGGTTGCGTCGCTAAAAACTAAGAGTTCTGCAGCTGTAAGTTTTTTTTTTTTTTCAAACTTTATTGAACAGATTTCTGGTGCGCTGCCTGATGATGTCGCTTGTGTAACACTGCGTGTGCTACGGGGGGTCACAGAGACAGCGGACACCGGGATCTTGCAGGACTTTTTATTGTCTTTTGCACGTGCACAAACACTCAGAGGATTCGTCAGCCCAGCTGCTTGTCCCCTCTGGTCTGCTTCCGTCCTTCTCCCGTCTCCAGAGCCCACACCCTGCTGAAATACACAGAGAGTGATTAGACACACCTGTGTACCGTCAGCTGTTCCAGCCGCGTCACCTGTGCGCCACTCCCCCGCACTCCCTCTCTCCCCTGCAGACCACGCCCCAATCCTGCACCCTGTCACAGCTTGTTATTGTTTAGAGTAATGCACTCGCTATAGAGAGACGTACCATTTGATCTCCTGTTATTTACCTCTCGGCTCAAAACGTGACGGTTTGGTTACGTGTGTGTGTCCCACTTCTTTCATTTATGATAACTTTAGTACCATCCAACCGGGCTTTGTAAGGTAGATGAATAAACGAATGGATTTCACGAGTATTTGTGAAATCCCAGTAGTGTGCGGACGTGAGTTTTCTGCTTCCTTCCACACTGCTTCACACAAGAGACACGGACACTGAACTGTTACAAGTGGCGCCCGAACAACTTTTTCTTGGACCTTCTCCTCAACAAAAAATGTAAATATAACAGTTGGAGTTATTTTCACCGTGTTTATTATGCTGGTTATCTTAGGACGCTTTATTTGCTGGTTAGTTTGGGGGTATTATTTAAGCAATACTGTACATCACGACAGGCCGTGGTATACGCTTATTATATCACAGCTGAGGGGCGTTCTTCAGCCCGACACGAAGCGGAGGGACAAAAACCCTGTTTCTGAAGAGATGTATTGTTGTATTGTATTGTTTTTATAAAACGGTTACCAATAATGTAAATATGAAAGAGGAATACACAATCTATTTTAAGTAGTTTTTAATTAATCAGAAATACATATTATCCAGTAAAAATAGCCCCACTGGGGAAAAATATAGTCCCATCTCTTCTGATGTTAGTTCTGCATGTCGTCTTTGTCTCTGGGGGGGGGGGGGGCCCACACTGCTGTGTGTGGGCCCCCCCACACTGCTGTGTGGGGGCCCACGCCGAAGGGAGAAAAAAAAAGTGTGCTGAATAAAATAAGGAAAGTTGGACTATATAACACTTGCGTTCATAACGATAAAGTTGTTTAAAAAATAAAAATGAAAGAAATAGCCCCTTGTCCCCTTGTGTGTCTGCCTGTCATGCACGGGTACGTGCGCGCGCATGTTGTCTGTTTACTTTTAGCCAGTTGTCGCATCAGAAATGTAGCCTTAAAGCTGATGGTGCTATGATGAGACCACACACATACTGTGAATAGTTTGGATTTGAAAAAGTTTTAAAATTAAAGTTTTGGCATTTTGGATCGTTCAATGTGTTCTGACCGTTTGCACCTGCGTGCTGTGGTTGTGTGTCAGAGAGGCTGATCTGTGGCATTTTTTTTTTAGCGATTATGTTTTAACGGGGATGTTTAGGCCCATCAAGAAGGCTTCGCCCACCCTGGGTTGTGAACCCTGCTCCGTCCCTGGGAATACACAATGAATGTAGGTTTTATTCATGAGAAATACATTTTATAAATTCAAACCTTTTATAAATAAATATTTTAACCTTTTCGAATAGATAAATAAATGAAAAATTACAGCTTTTACTCTTACTAATACACAGGGTCAGTACCTACTTTTAAGAGCAAGCTAAAGACTCATGCATCTAGTAAGATGCATGCACTTATGACAAGATGGTGTCTTCTTAGATGTAACTTTTTTATTTAAAGAAAAGGGGAAAAAAAGATATATAAATATTCTAGTACTGGCATGGCAGCTGTTGTGATCGAAACCTCGGTCACCCCGAATCCGTTGATCGAGCTAGAGATTTAAAGAAAAGACATAAGACTGGGATAAAATCAAGTATAACCTCTGCAGAGGGAGACTCAGCCTGACAGACTCCGCAGCCTGTCCTGTCAATGTCCTGCTGAAATCTGCCCCTCTGTGTGTGAGACCTTGTTTTTATTGTCTTTCAAGTGGGAGGGTATCCCCAATTTTTATTGCTTTACAAAGGGGGAGGAAGACCCCAAGTCTTATCTGATGCTTGATCAGGAACTCTCCTTCCAGAGACAACCCAGAACACACACACTAGTTCATCACATTGACATTAGTTTTAAAGTATATAGGCATATTTAGTTAATCAACATATGCAGTTTATATATGTTCAGTTTCATTATGATTATTAGTTTTAACACATACACAGATTCGATTAGTGAGCACATGCAGTTTACATATTCAGTGTGGTTATATCAAATTGGCTATATTCAGCATAGTTATATCAATTTTAATTCAACATTCCCCCTGTTGATCTCTCCTGAGAGATCACCCTCACCTGATGGGTTGCAATGAAGCACAGATCACGCCTTACGGGTCCCTGAAATAACTAACGTTCTCAGAGCTAACCTTGTCCTCTGGATCGCCCGCCTCCAGTGACATGAGAGGCATCATGGCCCCACTATCCAGTGGAAGGGGGCCAACCGCGGTCGTGATCAATTTCTGAAACAGGGCCCTTATACAAGGAATACAGCAACACCCGCAGATGGTCAATAACGCGACAAAAACCATGATAGACATGAGAGCGGACGCGACGAGTGTCCTATATTTCCCGAAGTGATCCAACCACGCATCCCACATGGAGGTATTTACTCCCGAATGTTCTTTCATTTTATTGCTCAGGATCCTAAGACCATCAATCGCCTTAGTCAGACTCCCATCCGGGGACGTATTATTCGGAATGAACGTGCAGCATTGACTACCGAACATGGAACAAACGCCACCTTTTTCGGCTAGCAACATGTCCAGCGCGATTCTATTTTGAAAAGCGAACAGGGACGTCGCGGCCAGCTGTTCGTGGACCGCTTCGAACCCTAGTTTGGTCCAGTTACTAAGACGCTGCACGTTATAGTGGATGTAATTAATCCTATCCACATTCTTGTTAGCAGTGACCGGAAAGATAGCCGAAAACCAAGGCAGGTTTTCAAACCCTGCCGCCACCTGGTTTACTAATTTATATTCATCAGGAACCCCTCTTGGCACCCCAATCGCGTCAATGTACGTGGGATCAGCCTGCGCTGCCCATGGTTCCCATGACCTAGTGCTGCGTTTACGCCGCCCAAGGTGCCGTGAGAGCCGGGCGGTCCCTGTAAGTAAGTCGTCAGGTGCAACAGGGGTTATAGACACCGGGAGAAGCAACGAAGCTAACCCACACAGGCCGGAGGCCGCACGAGGCAATTTATCAAACAACCTGTCACCTCCACACCACCACCAGACATCCGCCCGCGAAACGGAGGCAAATGTCGATGGAACATTCTGTGTATAATTACACCAGGAACTGTTGACGCGTCCTAATTCGAATCCTTTCCCGGCCAGATTGATACACTGAAATTGTCCGGGGGCCACTTCACTTGAAAAGACAGGTTTAACGGGTTCGAGCGGTACCACTGGAAACACCATGTCCCACTGGGAACAGTTTTGGTGGGTGTTGGTGTTATTCATGAGCTCCAGAACACAAGTATACGGGACTGGTGCGGGTACCACTCTTAATAGCGGTCGGGGTCCCAAGCAGACTACGCATGAGCTATCTGTGGTGTTAGCGGCCTGTTCCGTCATTAATAACCAATTATTTTGATGGGCTGACCTCCCTGTATGGATCTTAAACCAATCCTCCTTCTCCGATGTCGACAGAATTTGTGATTTCGGCAAATCCTTGATGCGAGACTCGCTATAGAGGTCCGGGGGGGTGCTAAGCATGGGTACCGTGCCCTTCCTGGTAACTCTAACATCTAACGTCCACCAGGGGTTATAGCCGCGTTTATGCACCCCTATGCTAACTGAGGGTGTGCTAGGTTTCTGATTTGTCGCATTTATGGTCAATGTGAACGTCTTCTGGGGTCGGTGTAACTTAAATTGGATATATCGTAGTGCCTTAGCGCTGGGATTCAGGCCCCATGTAGCGGGCTTACCGTTGTACCACCAAATATTGCCCCAGGGGGACCGACGGTTCGCGTACAGATACCAGGGATCTTTATACATATGCTCCCCGAGCGATGATTTGGCACAACCCTTGGGTACCTGGCTTTTAGGGCACACTTCCGAGTTTACCAACCACGCGGTTGCCAGTTGAAACGAACATGACTTCCCTTCCGGGCAACAGAAAGCTATAATGCCCCTAGTACTCTGACAGTCCTGCTCCGGGGTGGTCGTAGCCTGTGCTATTGCCCCCCACAGTGCTATTATTCTCAAAATTAACATAACGATCTTGCCACGGCAATTCCCCATAATACCACAAAATAAAGGTCACAATTACCCCTGAAACAAAAAACACAGCAAAAAAACCAACACAACGTCTACTACACATGAAATCACCCTATATCTTACAATGCAGATGTCCTCAGGTCTTCTTATTTCTTTCTTCGGGTGTCAGGGGTTAGACTACCCTGACACCTGTTGGACCTGCCCAGGGGATTATTCTGCCCCTTTGTTGAGGGCTCAGGTCAAATTTCTGCTGCTTCTGTCTTCGGGCGCCAGGGGTAGACTAGCCTGACGCCTGTAGGACCTGCCCAGGGGATTATTCTGCCCCTTGCTGAGGGCTCAGGTCTGACGTCCGCAGCTGTGCCAGATCCAGCTGGATCTGGGGTACTGATCTTTGGGGTGGTTCGGTTGGTGTACACTGTGACCAGTGATACCACGTGTCACCCTTCCCGTGGAGTCGAACGGCGTGGGAGGTCCGTTCCGTGATGCGGTGGGGTCCTGTCCACCTTGGCTCCGACCACTTTCTCTTGATGACTCGTAGGAGAACCCACTCTGTCTGTGGGGTCGGTGTCCGCCTGTCCGTGGAGTCCCCGACCTGTTTGGAGTAAGCAGATACCAAACTTTGCAGTTCGGCAAAATAAGCTTTCTGACCAAGTTTGTATTTGTCGGTCTCCGTCAAGTAGGGCGCATTCTGCGGCCCTGGAAACAGTCGTCCGGTCTGTAGTTCATACGGGGTCAGTCCGTGGCCCGTGTTCACCGAGCTCCGTATAGCCATCAACGCCAAGGGCAGCGCATCCACCCATGTCATTTTGGTCTGTGCACAGATTTTTGCCAATTTAGTCTTAATATTTGCGTTCATCCTCTCGACTTTACCTTGGGATTGCGGGTGATATACTGTCCCGAATTTGTGTTTCAAACCCAGCATGCTTTCCACCTCCTCCAGGTCTTTGTTTTTGAAGTGGGTCCCATTATCTGACCTTACTTTTTGTGGAAACCCGTGTCTAGGTATATAATGGTTAATCAGAAATTTAATGACTGATTTGCTGTCTTCTTTGCGAGTGGGTATGGCCTCTGGCCATCCTGTAAATGCATCCACACAAACCAACAGATATCGGTACCCCTGTACCCTGTCAATCATGTCGGTGTAATCAATTATGATTTCTCTCCCGGGCTGCGTGTCTAGGGGAAATTTTCCTGTCTCTGGATGGACCGTTCGTTTTGGATTAAAATCCCTGCATTGTTCACAGGACTGGATCACGTGTTGGGCCATGTCTTTAAGATAAGGATGCCACCATTGTCCTAGGTTTCTCATCATCTGTGCAACTCCCACATGACCCACCCCGTGTGCTTGTTCCAAAAGTTGTTGTCGAATGCCTGGGGGGAGGATTACTCTCCCATCCGGCGCTCTCCAAATGCCTTCATGATCTTTCCCACCTCGGTTTACCCACAATGTTTTTTCCTGCGGGGAAGCTTTTTCTTGCATGATTTTCAGTTGTTCCTGGCCCCATTCATATCTATCTGTTTCTGCCTGCACTATCATTTGTGTGGTATACCCCGCTGCTGTCTTAGCTGCTTCATCTGCTTTCTGATTTCCCAGTGCCACTTTGCCTGCGCTTTTGTCATGTCCTTTGCATTTTATGATCGCTACTTGTGCTGGTAAATGCAGCGCTAGTGCCAAGTCCCTCATTTCTTTCTCATATTTGATTGGCCTGTTGTCTGCTGTTCGAAATCCCGCTCTTTCCCATCTTCCTAGTTCAACTTGTGCCGCCCCTACTGCATATGCAGAATCTGAGTAAATGTTGATTCTCTGATCTGTTCCCCATCTCAAAGCTGCTATTATAGCCAACACTTCTGCTCTCTGGGCTGATTGAGTGCCTTCAATCCTGCTAGCTTCTACCGTTTCCCATGTTCCGTCTTCCTCTTTCACTACCGCGTATGCTGATCGTAACCCTTCGTCCCAGTGTTTAAAACAGCATCCATCTACAAACAAATTAATTGCTTCGTCAAACGGTGTCGCCGCTAAGTCTTCCCTGACTTTGTCGTCACGAACAATTCTTTCCATGCACTTGTGTGGTTCTCCCTCTGTGATATGATCTGCCATGTTGATTCCTTCGTGTGTATATGAAATATTTGGTGCTTCCAGCACTTTACACAACCTTCTTTGTCTTAATGGAGTCATTGTGAACAACGCTGATGTTACATACGCCACCACACTGTGTGTTGTTAGAACTATCAGTGTGTGTCCCATCACGGTGTGGGCCGTTTTCTCTATCAATTTCGCCGTAGCTGCTACATGCTGTGTGCATGTAGGGTGTCGTGTTTCCATGTTGTCCAGAAGGACACTGACATACATGATTACAAACCGCACTCCCCCTTTTTTCTGGAACAGGACACCGTTCGCTGATGATCCTGTTACAGAAACATCCAAATAAAACGGAGACGAGTAATCCGGGGTGGAGAGGTCTGCTGCTGACGATAGCGATTGTTTCAACAGAATAAATGCTCTTTCTGCAGCCTCGGTCCACTCTAAGTGCGCCATTAGGTTCCTCATGCCTAATTGTTTTACCATGTCACGTAATGGTTGGGTGGTGGAGGTATAGTCAGGTATGTACGTCCGACTGTACCCCGTCAGGCCTAAAAAGGACAACATGTCTTTTACAGTCAGGGGTTTGGGGTGGTGGAGGATGGAGGAGCGATGCTCCGGAGAGATGTGCACCCCCTTTTGGGACACCAATCTCCCCAGGAATGAAACCTGTTTTCTAGCACATTGTAATTTTGCTTTGGAGACCTTAAATCCGGCGCGGGCCAAAATTTCCAGCACCGCCCGTGTTGCTGTTAAGCAGTCTTCCGCTGTGGGTGAAGCCAGCAAGAGGTCATCGACATATTGGATCAGAGTGGTGCCTGATGGTAGCGGACAATCCGCCAAGACCTCCTTAAGTACGCCATTAAAAAGTCCGGGAGACAAGGCAAACCCTTGTGGGACTCGAGTGTAGCGGTACTGACAACCCTTATACATGAATGAGAAAATGTCGCGACAGCGGGGATGTAGAGGGAGACAGAAAAATGCATTTGCCAGGTCTATACATGTAAACCAGCTCTGGTCCGGGGTCAAGGTAGACAAAGTTGTGTACGGGTTTGGGACCGGTATGGTTTTAGTAACCAGTCTCGCATTAATTCGCCGCAAGTCATGTGCCATGCGCCATTTACCCGTACCTTTCTTCTCCACAGGAAGAATGGGGGTATTCCACTTGGAAGAGGACAATTCTAACACCCCCGCCTCTAATAAGCCGTGTATAGTGTCTGCAATTCCCTCTACCGCGGCTGGTTTGTGTGGATATTGGGGAACCCATAAGGGGTTGCCATCCGTCAGATCAAATTCAATATCTGGACAAGAGACGGAGCCAACATCCGTAGGGCTGCTAGACCATAAGGAGTCTGGGAGAACTCCGATCAACTCCTCAGTCAATGGGTGGTCTTCAAGCTCGCGTCCATGGTGTCGAGTCACCTGCGAGTGTTGGAGCACAGACTGGTTAACTGTTTTAATTGAAATTGCGTAACCTTCCCCACTAGGGGAATAAAGCACATTAGGCAACCCAGTGGACTGCCAGTCCGTGCTGTTCTGAAGGCGTTTGACCATTGGACCTAAATCTTTAGCCTGATGACCCGGGTGCAAGGCCAATGATACATGAGGGAAAGCTTCATCCGCCATTTCATACCAACTCAGTTGTTCAGTTGTGAGTGCCGCAGAGGCGGCAACGCCTACAGCGGAAATATACATGTGTGTGCACACAATACTCCAACGGTCCCCCTGTATGTTTTGGAAGGCATCGTGGTACCATAGGGTGTCCTGTCTGTCATAAAATAATGTGAGATGTAAGGGATCAGGAGGAGGAACATAAGGACCCAGGGTGTCGATCCAGGGGCGCCACAGTTGATAGACTGTATAGAGACCGGGAGTAGCTGGTGTTTCTGGTTCCAACAAAGCCCAATATATGTCTGCGGCCGGATCTGGCTGAGGGGATAACATGAACTGTCCGCTGGATGGGCAACCCACGCATTGTTGTGCACCTCCGTTGGGAAAGATAAGTGTCAAACCATCGGGACCACACTGAATCGTCACCCCCAATCTGATCAGTAAGTCTCTCCCCATCAGGTTACAAGGAGCTTGTGGTGATACAAGAAATGAATGTTTCAGAGTTTGTAGTCCCACCCTCGTCCTGAGGGGGCGCGTGAATGGTAGAGTCTGTTTATCCCCAGAGAAGCCAGTCACCGTTAATGTACGGCTGGATAGATGAGATTTTGGAACCACCTTTATTGTGGAACAGGTGGCTCCCGTGTCCACCAGGAACCTTTGATGGTCACCGTCCACCTCCATGATCAGCATGGGATCTACCGTAGTTCCCACACTCTGGTCTCTCTGTGGGGCGTGTCACTCCTGCCCCTCCTGGCCCTCCCACTCGTTCCATGCCAGTGCCATCTGGTTGGTTGGGTTGGGGCCTGGCGCGCAATATCCTCCTTGCCCTCTAGGGGGACCCTGACCTCTGCCTCTCCCCCTCTGGGCCTTCAGGGGGCACTCACGGTACCAGTGGCCTCTTTCCAGGCAGAAAGAGCACTGGTCACTGGCTATGACCGGTCTTTGTATGGGACCCCCTCTTCCAGCCCCGGGCCCCCCTCGTCCACCCCTGGGACCCCCTCGTCCACCCCCAGGACCCTGGTCCCCCATCCCTCTCCCTCTGTGTGCGGAATGGTAGTGTAGGGGTTGTGATGCCCAAGGTGGTGGGGAACACGATTCGGGGGTGTGTGGTGCCCAAGGTGGTGGGGAACATGATTCGGGGGGGGGGGTGCCTGGGACACTATCAACGCCTTTGATTTGGCTTTACCCTCACTGACCTTGCGCCGGGCCTCCCCCACCTGGAATCTTAAAAGCTGGCTCTGTAATTCTTCAACCTCTTTTTGATGCTTCTCCCCAGCCTCCTGTGCTCTAGTCAGATGATGAACTATATGGTTCTCCCATTTCTGAGAATTGCACCCTGGCAGGTCGGGGTTGTCTTCCATAACTGTTCTAACTGCTTGGGGTATGCCAGCCAAAATGGCTGCCCTAAACCACCCCTCCTGGGTCCCCGCTTGCCCCGGATGATGTCCCGTCTGCTGGACCCACATATCTTTAGCCTTACTCAAAAATTCTCTAGGGTTTTGTTTCCCATCCCAAGTCACTTTCGGCATAGCCATGGTGTTGGGGAGAGGGTATTTGGCTCTTAAGACACCTGAAAGTGTGTTAAGATGTAATGACAACAGGATATCATCCTGTTTTGTTACAGTGCCCGCGGTCATCTCTATGTCCCTTAGATCCCCCGGCGTCACCGCCCTACTCAGTGCGGCCCTCAGGTCTCCCAAAGCCAAGGTTTGCCCCTGTGTATACTGATTAAATTTGCTCAACCACAATCCACCACCCTCATGTATGGGAGGTAATTTATCCACTAAAGCCTGCAAATCGCCGAACTGGAACGGTTTGTACTGTCTATTTTGTCCCGCGGTCATTACGAGAGGGTACATGGAATGTGCCCCACCTTCCTTTCTAACGCGGCGGCTGCTTCTAAGTCGGCTCGCTACCGGACCAGACGAATCGTCATCCGAATCATCGTCCGTGTCAGGATCCAAACAAATAAGGTCATAGTGTTGTCCAGGTTTCTGTTTCAACTGAATGGCCTTCCGCCCCACTGTCACATTCTTTACGATGGGGGAGAGAGGAGAGACCAGACCAGACCCCTTAACACTATCTGTAAGATCATATTTCTGTCCTGGTTTCTTTTTCAAGTGACAGGCCTTCTGCCCCACTTTCACATTCTTTGCTCTGGGGGAGGGAGGGGAGTGATCAGAGTCCTTATCACTATCTATAAGATCATATATCTGTCCAGGTTTCTTTTTCAAGTTACAGGCCTTCCGCCCCACTCTCCTATTTTTTAAAATAGGGGAGGGAAGGGAGGACTCGGACTGTAAATCACTCTCTTCGTCAGTGTTTACCACCGTGCCTTGAGCTCTCAGCTTGAACTCAGCCCTCTGTATCCTCCCCTCGTCATCCTCCCATTCTCCGTCCGCTCTTACTTTCACGGTTCTTAAGTTATTTTTTGACCCCGTCGTCTCTCCTGTATGCAGCTGCACTATTGTCTCTATTTGTTTCTTGTTCGTTGTCTTAAGATCATTGTCGGATCTGTGTTCCGGAGTGCTAATCATATGTTGTTGCAAACTATGTTTCCATCTCAGCTTATTCCCTTCTCCCCCGATTTCTCGGGCTATTCTGTCCTGCAATCCCATATCCATGTCTGCACCCCCTTTTTCTTGAGGTGACTGGGTCAGTGGGGGATTCACCACCGGAGGAGAGTGAAGCTCTCCTTTAGACGAAAAGTTTTCCAAGGACTTATTTTTTATATCTAATGTTCCCACTTCAATATTTAAAACCGGATAGAGCCCAGACTCTGATGCCTGAGTCGGCGCATAGGGTGGGGGTGCAGTCCCCTTTTCCTGAGGACTTTTACCGAGTCCCTCTTCTTTTTTAATTAGCAAATGCTTAACTCCTTGCCATTTTACACCTCTATTATACCATTTTCGTTTTTCTTTCTTTGCATCCTCTAATCGTTTCCTCAATTTATACTTCTGTGACCATCCTGCCGTTTTCATTTCCTCCTCTGTCTGGTTCATTTTCTGCTCTATTTTGCCCACACGTTGCCAGAACCAGTTTCTCAGGTTAAACTCATCCGTATCGTTTCCTCCAGTCTGTACCAACATCTGTTGCACGTCATCTTCTAACTCCTTAATGCTTCTTTCGGCATTCTTAGTATTATCCATTACTTTGTACACTTTGCTCAATTCAATCAATTGCTCTCGTATGGATTTCACAGTCAGTTCATCCTGACTCGGAGGGTTTGCATTCATTAATCCCCACACATCATTGTCTCTGTCAAATTCCCCGTCCATGTTTTCCTGTCTGTGTGTGTGTGTGTGTGTGTGTTTTCTAAGGGGGCTTTGTTGTGACTCCCTCCTGATCTTGGCACGGCGGTAAAATCCTCGCACGTCCTCACAGTTTATTTCTAGTGGCTTTTGTTTTGTTTTTCTTTTTGTTTTATGTTTTCTTAACTTTTGCTACATGAGCCGGTCTGGAAATATGGCACGATATGTCCCGAGTACCAGACCCAAACAACCCAGGCCGTAAACCTTTGGTTGTAGACACTCAAGTTATAAATCTGTAACTATTCTACTTGAGCCGGTCTGGAAATATGGCACGATATGTCCCGAGTACCAGACCCAAACAACCGAGGCCGTAAACCTTTGGTTGTAGACACTCAAGTTATAAATCTGTAACTATTCTACTTGAGCCGGTCTGGAAATATGGCACGATATGTCCCGAGTACCAGACCCACACAACCGAGGCCGTAAACCTTTGGTTGTAGACACTCAAGTTATAAATCTGTAACTATTCTACTTGAGCCGGTCTGGAAATATGGCACGATATGTCCCGAGTACCAGACCCAAACAACCGAGGCCGTAAACCTTTGGTTGTAGACACTCAAGTTATAAATCTGTAACTATTCTACTTGAGCCGGTCTGGAAATATGGCACGATATGTCCCGAGTACCAGACCCAAACAACCGAGGCCGTAAACCTTTGGTTGTAGACACTCAAGTTATAAATCTGTAACTATTCTACTTGAGCCGGTCTGGAAATATGGCACGATATGTCCCGAGTACCAGACCCACACAACCGAGGCCGTAAACCTTTGGTTGTAGACACTCAAGTTATAAATCTGTAACTATTCTACTTGAGCCGGTCTGGAAATATGGCACGATATGTCCCGAGTACCAGACCCAAACAACCAAGGCCGTAAACCTTTGGTTGTAGACACTCAAGTTATAAATCTGTAATCACGGGTGCAGATGAGTACTTCACTTTCTAACCAGTGCTGGAAAGTTTTTCTTCACCTGCGCTCCGTGCATTCACTCCCCTTGTGTCAATATCTATGTATTAGAATTTCGGTGGTCTCAAACCGTGGACTCTAACCAAGCAAATCCGAAGTGCCCGTCGGTACTACGGTGGGGCAGCCACGCCCGAGACTTTGCGAATGCTTACGGTATTTAACCTTAAAAAAGGGCATAAATCCGAGCAAACACGGGCCTCTAACCCTCTTGGTGGGTAAAACCCACCTTTTGTACACTTCCTCTTAATTTCTATTCCAGTCCTTGTCCCCTTTTTTCATTAAATTTAGCAGTTGGGTATTACTAAGACTTTTGGACACATTTCCTTTTAGTGTGTTCAATGCAGATGAAAAGGTCTGCTTACCTTTGTGTGTGCCGGCCAGTGTCCGCGGTCTATTCGTACCCAGCTGTTTTGTCCGAATCACCTTCGCTCGATCCCGGACGACGCCCCCAAATTGTTGTGATCGAAACCTCGGTCACCCCGAATCCGTTGATCGAGCTAGAGATTTAAAGAAAAGACATAAGACTGGGATAAAATCAAGTATAACCTCTGCAGAGGGAGACTCAGCCTGACAGACTCCGCAGCCTGTCCTGTCAATGTCCTGCTGAAATCTGCCCCTCTGTGTGTGAGACCTTGTTTTTATTGTCTTTCAAGTGGGAGGGTATCCCCAATTTTTATTGCTTTACAAAGGGGGAGGAAGACCCCAAGTCTTATCTGATGCTTGATCAGGAACTCTCCTTCCAGAGACAACCCAGAACACACACACTAGTTCATCACATTGACATTAGTTTTAAAGTATATAGGCATATTTAGTTAATCAACATATGCAGTTTATATATGTTCAGTTTCATTATGATTATTAGTTTTAACACATACACAGATTCGATTAGTGAGCACATGCAGTTTACATATTCAGTGTGGTTATATCAAATTGGCTATATTCAGCATAGTTATATCAATTTTAATTCAACACAGCACCTGTGTCCAACTGGACTCTCATCAGTCTGACCAGCTCTGATCCAGCTGGACCTGAACTATGTGATTTTGTGCTTGTGTTGTTCTCTCAGATGTATGTCGCTTTGGATAAAAGCGTCTGCTAAATGAGTTCGCAAACTGTATATGTGGAAGCAAAAAGACAGCTGGATTGGAACTTTGGGAACAGAGCAAAGATAACATCTGCATTTATAGATAAGGCTCTAAATTGGTCAGTCTTAAAGTCAGATGATGCTGCAGCTTTAAGAGCTTAGTGAGTAGGGGAGAAGAGAAGTGAAAATGGAGGAGCATGTGAAAGTTGTCGGTCTAGTGAATGGGGAATTTACATTTCTATTTACATTTCTAAGTTTCCAAGTTTAGCCTACCACATAAACGCAAAGCAGCTGATCGCGAGAACAACCACAGCTAACATTAGCAGCAAAGATGCTAGCAATTAATCAAGCCACAGCAACATTCCGCAAACTAAACTGGAGGAGAGCACCCCGCACATGCGCACGTCTGCAACAGAGAGGCTGGCCAATGTTCTTGCCAAGTGGATGTAAATGGCTAGGACTGCCTCTGTACAAGTCTGTTAAAAAAAACTAAAAACTTTATAAAGCCACTTTTTTTGGTTGTATATTTTTGTTATATATCAATCTTTACATACAGTGACATTTTTGATTTTTGGACATTAAATATATATATTTTATGATATGTTATACTTCAGTCAGTGTCACCAGGCTTTGTCGAAATATAGCTGCATATCTTAGTATCATTCATGCTTTTTTTTCATAATTCTTCAGTAAAAGGTTGAATTTTGGTGAATTGTTTTAATCATTACACAAGAATCTGCTGTTTACAATCTGTGCAGAGAACCATTTCTATGGCCCAGTCTGTGTCAATGGCTGTAACAATGTATGGCTCTAACTCAGCCATACATTGTTTAATCTGGCCCAAATTCTGTGCATGTTTGCAGTTCAAGTCTAATTACTCAGCGTGAGAAATGCCATGTGTGGCGTTAGAGCGTGTGAACTTGTTGAAAAGCGTGACTCTCACGCTCAATGCATAACACTTTAAAGGTGACCTATTATGGCATTTAATGTATATTTTAAACAGGCCTTGAATGTCTTAAAAACAATCTAAAGCTTGTTTTTTCTACATAAATCATAAATCCAGCCTGTGGGCCCTGTCACTAGTTTTACCGCTTCTAACCTCTTTTTCTGCGCCTCATTTTTAGGGAAGGGGGGGGGGGGGTATGATAATGAGGCTCTGTGCTGATTGGCTCCCTGAATGACGTGTAGCAGGGGAGGAGCATAAACCTCGCTCCGCCAGAGCAGCCCGAGCCTGTAAATTATCACAACACTGAATTTTCACAAATGGAAACTTTATTGTTAAAAAAATAAAATATGAGTTGTATATAAATAACATTTATGCACTATTTAAGCCGGATCTACCCGGCGGATGCTGAACGCTGGCCGCGGAGCCACGGCGGGTGCCCGGGAGCAGCGCTGCTGGAGCAGTGCGCATCACCGCGGCTTTAACGGGGGAATCTGACCGGTTCCGACCGGCCGGGACCGCATGAACCGGCCTGGACTGGTAGCAGGGACTCCCGGGGACCGACCAGCGGAATTTCAGCCGGATCTGCCCGGCGGATGCTGCGCGACGGGCGCCGCGACCCCACGGCCGGCGCACAGATCGCTCCGGAGCGCATCCGCGGCGCATCGCCCGTTACCGGGGATCAAACCGACAGATTTGGCTGAAAATCTCGGAGGGTGAAGCTGGTCCAGCCTGGGACAGACCCCCAAGGACCCAGCTCCCAAACCATCCGGAACCTGGATGATTTAACCCGGATCCGCTCCGCCGCGGCGGTCCGACTGGCTGAAGAAAACACCGCTCCGGAGCTGGTTGTGGGCGTGGTTTCAGCAGCCGAGGCTGAACCTCTGGAAATCTGCTCCCGTCGTGACGTCACGACGGGAGCAGATTTTAATCGGCTCAAAAAAAAAACACGTGACACTGGGGGACTCTGTAAGGCGGGGGTCAGAGAGCTTGCAGAAATTCATGGTATTTTGTCTCCCCTGTGCTGGCAGGGTGAGGGGAGACCACTTTATATATGTTAAAACAAGAAAAAACGTGTTTTTCATAATAGGTCCCCTTTAAGAGCCCTGCTGTTTCATTTGCGGCTTTGTTAAATGCTTTTTTGTTTGAACCATCAGCCATTTTCTTGGTTTTTCCTTCTCGATTAGACTGGATGGGTGAAGTCACGTGATTAAACACACACTGTACACTGTCTTAAAGGGGAAAGAAAATAGCCTATTAGCACACACAGTCAAAACTTTTTTTTTCATCAAAACACAGCTTACTCCAGCTTACTTTGTGAGGCACCTTAATTTTACTCCCCCCCAAATGAGCTGTGTCAAAGAATAATCATAATTTCTCCTACAGCTTTCCATTAAATTGATGTAGTTTATGTGGTGGGGGTAGAGAAAACATTTGGTTTTTCTTGTTAAAATCCACAGGCCAGGCTGTGCTAATACAAATAATTTGTCTTTTCACATATGTGATTTATTGGTTTATTCAATTAAATTTTATTTATATAGCGTCTATTACAACACAAGTTGTCTCTATTTTTCCAGAGACCTGGGGCCTCATGTACTAAGAGTGCGTGGATTTCAACTTGAATCCGTGCGTGGAATTAACAAGACCGCAAAAATTCATATGTACAAAGCTGTGCGTTCGCCCAAATCCACGCAGGTTTCTCTGTACATCCCAATCAGCGTGGATTTGAGCGCACATGCGGGAGCACAACACTCCGCCTTGTCTCCTCCCTCAAATATATGTTTGAATATGATATGAAGATAATTATCCATTAAAAACTGCTCATCCTAACAAGAAATGTGCAAAAACAGGCAAAACTAATAAAAAAAGAAAACATCGGCTGTGTCGGACTCCAGTCCTCGAGGGCCGGTGTCCCTGCAGGTTTTACATGTTTCCCTGCTTCATTGCACCATGATGCAAGTGACTGTGTCATCAACAGAACTATCCAGACTTTGATGACAAGCTGGTGACGATGATTAATTAGAATCAGGTGTGTTAAAGCAGTGAAACATCTAAAACATGCAGGACACCGGCCCTTCTGGGATTCAGTTTGACACCTAAATTATGGTGTTCTTTGCTTTGCGTTGCGTTCGGTGAAGAGTTTTGGTTTTATTATGATCGTACGGGTTTGTGAATGTTTTAGTGCATCATTACACTCTGCTTTTCTTGTTTGTATTTTAAGAACCGACACCATAATTTTTGGTGGATGAAAAACGGCTCCTCGTTCTGCTTTATTGTCATGCATATTATAATAACGGATTAAGACCAATGCACACGTTTATTGAGTCTTACACATTGTGGATGTCTGCGATCACCTCTCTCATAAGTATAACAATGTGAACAACATACATTTATATTTAAAACATGAAGCATTACGATCTGATTCCTCTGCTGCAGAAATAAAGACAATTTATTTTTTTCCAACGGGATTATCAAGGTTAAAACATGAGAAATAAAGAGCAAAGTTGCTGTAACTCGAGTGTTGGATCCGCAGGAGGAGAGACCGGTCTATATCCCTGTCGTGCCAAAGAGTGATTGCCTGCCAGAATCTGATTTCTCCCCTGAAAATGGGTCTTTTTACCTGCCAAAAATTGATTGAAGGCCAAATACAGTTAATGAAAAGTTGTTTCTGCCTAAATATGACTTGATCTCATTCTTGAGCTTCATAATCTGAAATCTGACGGTTTAGCGCTCTCGCTCAACGGGCTGCTGTGCGCGCTCCCACGGCCAGAAATCAGAAGAAATCAGATTCTGGCAGGCAATCACTTTTTGGCACAACACCGGTCCATCACGGGAGAACACTTTCTGGATCCTGCAGAACCTGCAGCCGACCCCATACCAGACTCTGAAAGTTGCCTAAACATTCAATAAAAACGTATTTCATGCTGAATCACATCAGTTCGCAACCAACCTTTCCGTGACACCTTTTTTTTATTTACGACATCTTTACAGAACCGGTTTTTACTGCAAAATGTATTTTAATGTTTTTCTGTCCAGACACAGTTATGGGATATTTTAGGATCTGGCTTTAATCTCCAGTACTCGTCCCATACGGTCGTCATGACGACGGATATGTCCGACCTGCAGCTCCAGCTGAAGCATCATGTTGGTCTGAACCGGAGCAGCTGGTCCAGTTCAGGACAGAGATCCAGAAGATCCTCTTGGTACCTGAACCAGCTGATGGTCCAGTCTTAGTCCTGGACCAGCAGGTCGGTGTGGTGCCTGAGGACTCGCTCCTGATCCTGCCATCAGCAGGTTCCTCTAACGGAGCCAAAGCTCCATCAGGATTTGCAGGTTCCATCATGAGCTCCTTTAGTTGTTTGTTCAGATCATGTGGTTGATTGTGAGATTGTTGCAGCTCCACTCTTGTGTAATTTATCTGGTGATGTCGGGACTGTCGTGTCCTTCACGTGGTCGTAAACTTATTTTTGACGTTACGTTTCCTCATATTCTGCACTTCACTGCATCACCAGTGAGTGTCGCCAACGGACAAAACCTCAGAAAAGTGCGTGAACCAGCCTTAATGTGCGGATGTGTGAGTGAAGGACCGCAGCTTTCTACGTTCACATCATTCTTTGTACATACGACCGTGAGCGTTGAAAGTGGCGTACGCACGTTTTTTGTGCGCCGCACTCTTAGTACATAAGGCCCCTGGGGTCCGTTTCACAAAGCAGGTTCAACAAACTCTGAGTCTAATCCTGAACTCTTGGTTGATCTACTCTGAGATCGGAAACTCTGAGTTTTCGGTTCCAGAACAGCGGATTTGAGTTGATTTACTCAACTCTGAGTAGTTTTGCCTGGAGTTAAGCGCGTGCGCCACAACTATAAAAAGCCAGCATCTATAGATGGGAAGATGGCGGATGGCGTGCATCGCGGGTCAGCAGCTCCTGGTTTGAGCCAGCGGCCACGATTAAAACCAACAATCTACAAGACTGATGATCAAGTTATTGTAGAGGACGAGTTTCTCAACTTTCTCGCGGTCAAAATTAAAACGATGACCCAGGATGAAATAGTCCTTCTAGCCGCAAATGCCTTTGACTCTGAGTGGATCGAGTCCTCAAAGAAGGTGCTTTTTGAACTCTGTCCTGATACCAAGCAAAGGTGCGTGAGCCACAAAGGCAATCAAAAGGATGCCAATAACATCAAACTGTGCCTAAAGGTATTGAATGAATGTGGAGATAATATTCCTCGGTTTGTCTCCCACTATCTCGATGAGCTACCGCCTGTGTCTTTTAACAACCTGGATGTGTCCAACCTGCTGAGCAAAATGGAGCGACTGCACAGTGAAGTTTGCGCGCTAAGGCACGCAGTGAAACTTCAGGCAGATGTCGGCGAGGATTTACGCATGGTGGTTGCGACCATAGACAGCAAAGTTGCCACCGTGGAGCGCAGACTGGAGCCGAGTCACAATGGAGGGCTATCGGCGCCGAGTAACACTGAGCTAGCCTGCACCAGCGCTGTGCGTAACGGCTCAGCTGGGGAGGATGGCACGGCGTTGGCGAGGGACGCGCGCGCCACTGGCCCAGCTGCAGCCGGTGACTTCACCTGTGCGGGCCTGTCTGCGGAGTCAGGGACCGTGAAAGGCGGCGTGAGCCCAGGAGGATCTGTAGTCAATACGCCACAGTGGAGCCGGGTTGTGAAACAGAAGCGACCTCGGAGAAAGATCAGCGAGGATCAACCTGTTTCCATGAAGCAGCATGGTGGAAAAACTGATCGGATGGCGTCTAAACCATTCATTGGCACCGCTGCACAAGGGAATATAAAAGTGGTTCGTACGAAGTTGGTGAGTGTTTTTGCTACCAGATTTACACCAGACCTCGATGCAGATACTTTGTCCAACTACTTGACAAAACAACTTGGCCATGATGTTAAATGTGAGCGTATTGACACTGTGGGCACCCGATACAGCTCGTTCAAAGTATGTGCTGAGTGTAATGATGTCATGGAGATGTATAACCCAGAGCTCTGGCCTGAAGGTTGCGTTGTGAGACGCTTCTATGAACCATGCAAAGCAGGGCAAATGGGTGCTGGCAGAGCCAGGCTTACTGTTGGGCCAAATGGGGCTGTGGCAGTGCTGCCCAGCTAATAACATTTAACATTTATGCGGGTTGGATCATATAACTGTCGCGGGCTGCGCCTTGGCAATAATGCAGGAGATAAATGCCGGCGTTCAGTTGTGGATAACTTGCTGAAAAAATGTGACATCCTATGCCTCCAAGAAACGCTGTTACCAAAGCAAGACTTGGGGAAACTGAACTCTTTTAATGACAATTTTCACGGGGCTGGTGAATCCACAACAGATCTTTCCCTGGGGATTGTGAGAGGAAGAATAGCAGGGGGCGTGGCCATCCTCTGGCACAAAAAGTTGGACTCGATGATAAAAGTCATCAGGCTTGAAGCTGACTGGTGTATTGCTGTCCTCATAAAAATTAATGATAAGGAATTTAGCATCCTTAATGTTTATACACCATATGGAGCATTGGCAAACGAGGATGAATATTTAAATCGACTTGCTTTTATAAATTATTTTATTTCTGAGAACCAAGCCACAAGTGTCTTTGTAGTTGGTGATATGAATGCTGACATATCAGATAAAAGTTCTTTGTTTGCAAATCATATGTTGCAGTTCTGTGAAGAACATTATCTAACTGTATCCACTCAAATGTTTTTGCCTGCAGACAGTTTCTCTTACATAAGTGAGGCCTGGCATACCACATCATGGCTTGACCATTGCATTAGCACTGCAGATGCACATGGTATTATAAGAACTATAGAGATTGTCTATGAGGCATCTACCTCTGATCATATTCCTTTTGTCATGACATTGGATTGTGATAGTCTCCCTGAGCTGACTCAGCAGGTGAAAAACTCCTCGAATAATAAAATTGACTGGTCTAAACTCACATATGAGGATAAGCTTTTATACTATGGAAACACTGATGACCTCTTGAGTAGTCTCTGTCTGCCCAAAGATGCTCACCTGTGCACTGATGTAAATTGTAACCTGAAATCTCATTGTGAGGATCTCTGTGCCTTATATGATGGTATTGTGGGGTCTGTATATGAGGCCAGTAAAACGTACTGTACCAACTCTGAGAGAAGACACACTATTAAGCCAGGGTGGAACAAACATGTGTCTCACCATCATGCAGAAGCCAAGCGTGCATGTAGGGCTTGGGTCCAGGCAGGCAGACCAAGAGAAGGACCTGTTCTTGATTACAAAAAAGCCACTACTGCTAGATATAAATATGCAGTTCGTTATGTCAATAGAAATGAGCAATTGATGAGAGCAGATTCCATGGCTGAAAAGCTCCTTGGTAACGATGTCACTGGGTTCTGGAAAGGGGTGAAAGGGGACAATACATCACTACCTTGTACCATAGAGGGGGTTTCTGGTTGTGACAATATAGCTGAACTGTGGAGGCAGCACTATTCTGAGCTTTTTCAATTCAATTCAATTCAATTTTATTTATATAGCGTCTAATACAACAGAGTTGTCTCTAGACGCTTTACAGAGACCCATACCCAGAACATGACCCCCGAGCAGTTATTACATAAACAATGGCAGGTAAAAACTCCCCTAGTGGGAGAAAAACCTTAAGCCAAACAGTGGCAAGGAAAAACTCCCCTTTAGGAGGGAAGAAACCTTGAGCAGGACCAGGCTCATAAGGGGGGACCCTCCTGCCGAGGGCCAGACTGGTGGGTCAGGGACGGCAACAGCACAGCAGGCAGGTGGAAGCAGCAACGCGACGACCAGGGGTGGGGACCGCAGGCCAGCACGCAGCTCCCGAAGCTCCGGCCCAATCAGCAAGTCCCAGGTTGGGGTGCAGGGTGAGGGAAAGACTTGTGCTCCGTAATGCAAGCTACAAGCCGCCCACGACCACCTGCAGGACAAAAGAGAGAAAAGGGAGGAGAAGGGGGGGCCAGCAACGGGATGACCAGGGGTGGGGACCGCAGGCCAGCATGCAGCTCCCGAAGCTCCGGCCCAATCAGCAAGTCCCAGACTTTTTAATTGTGTTAAAATTGACCCCTACATCTTAGGTAAGATTCCCAGTGGTGATAATGTGCAAATCACAGCCAAAGAAGTGCTACTAGCTATTGCACAGTTAACTGACAACAAGGCATGTGGCTCAGATAAAATTTCAGCAGAACATTTTAAATATGCGAGCCCAAGAGCAGCAATTCTTTGAGCCATCTGTTTTACTAGTTTTATGACCCATGGAGTCCTACCAGACTCTGTTATCTGTAACTCTGGTCCCTGTCATAAAGAATAAAGCTGGCAAGGTGGGCAGCATGGACAACTACCGACCAATTGCTTTAGCCAGTGTGCTGTCCAAAGTTTTAGAGAGTATTTTATTAAACAGAGTGTCTGCTTATGTACACATTTCTGATAACCAGTTTGGATTTAAGGCTAAACATGGTACTGATCTATGTATTTATGCTTTAAAAGAGATTGCTGATAGATATAAAAGACATCATTCTTCTGTTTTAATTGGGTTTATAGACGCATCCAAGGCATTTGATCGCATAAACCATCATAAACTGTTTTTAAAATTGAGTCAGAGGGGCGTGCCTGACAGTATCCTTAGGATTCTGTTTTTTTGGTATGCCAATCAGTGCATGCAAATAAAATGGGGGGATGTAGTCTCTGCTCCATTTGGGGTGAGTAATGGAGTCCGTCAGGGCGGCTTACTTTCCCCCTGCCTATTTAATGTGTATATGGATGCTCTATCAGACCAGTTGAGAAGCTGTAAAACAGGTTGTGTGATAGGAAATACTATTATTAATCATCTTATGTATGCGGATAATCTGGCAATCATTTCTCCCTCTAGTGCTGGGTTTCAGGAGCTGATCAACATGTTCTGAATATGGGGTGGAATTCAATGTTAGCTATAATGCTAAAAAGAGCTCTGTTATTTTTAGAACTAATGGTGATAAGGAACTGGTGTTCCCATCATTTTATTTGTCAGGGAATTTGTTACCTTTTTGTCACACTGCCAAGTATTTGGGCCACATCATCACTGATGATTTTTCGGATGATGAGGATATCAATAGGCAACGGCGTGTTTTATATACACAAGTATGGAGCCAAATCAAGGCCAAAAGTTTTGCTAATTTGAAAATAAAATTTGAACCTGAAAATTGTTTTTTACAGTTTCAATTTTATTTTTTTCAGTATCAGATCTTTTTTTCAGTTTCAAATCTTTTTATTTCAGTTTCAAATCTTTTTTTCAGTTTCAAATCTTTTTTTTTCAGTTTCACGTCTTTTTTTTCAGTTTCACATCTTTTTTTTCAGTTTCACTTCTTTTTTTTCAGTTTCAAATTTTTTTTTCAGGTTCAGACTTTTGGCCCGGATCTGGCGTGGGGGGCGTGGCATCAACTGAGAGGGGCGTGGTGTCATGAGTGACAGCAGAACGGGGACGTTCCTCAGTCATGTTGCCTTCAGGAAACATAGGTTGCAGAAGATATCAGTAGAAGTAGATTCAACACTGTATATACACCATATTCACGTGATTGGCAGTGGAAAAAACTGATAATAGTGACACATTTCTGTTTAAAAAGCTGTTTTAGACCGTACTTGGTAGTATGTGGAAGTGGGAAATGTCCAACTTTAAAGTGTGGCTGTTGAACTGTACAGTCTGGCATAGTTTATTGCTTTTATACTGCGATTGGTGCCAAATACGGTCTAAAACAGCTTTTTAAACAGAAATGTGTCACTAATATCAGTTTTTTCCACTGCCAATCACGTGAATATGGTGTATATACAGTGTTGAATCATACTTCTACTGATATCTTCTGCAACCTACGTTTCCTGAAGGCAACATGACTGAAGAACGTCCCCCGCCTTCTCTGTTCTGCTGTCACTCATGATGCCACGCCCCTCTCAGTTGATGCCACGCCCCCCACGCCAGATCGGGGCCAAAAGTCTGAACCTGAAAAAAAAAATTGAAACTGAAAAAAAAAGAAGTGAAACTGAAAAAAAAGATGTGAAACTGAAAAAAAAAAAAGTGGACCCTGAGTCTATTAATAAAGTCTATCTATCTATCTATCTATCTATCTATCTATCTATCTATCTATCTATCTATCTATCTATCTATCTATCTATCTATCTATCTATCTATCTATCTATCTATCTATCTATCTATCTATCTATCTATCTATCTATCTATCTATCTATCTATCTATCTATAGAGCCCTGATTCAAGGATTCACAATGGCAACCGCCGACACATACATACTTTTTCTTTTTTTTTTTAAACTTTATTTATCATTTCAATTTACAAAATCCCTTTGAGGAAACATTGCATCTGAAGATCCACATACACGCCGTTTCCTTTTTCACCCGAATGGAATTAGAGATTTTAATGCGCGCATACGGCAAATTTGAACATGTTTTTCGAAAAAAGAGTAACACCGCAGCACAGGATAATATAAAATTAATTTAACAGATCTGTACATCATTCACCTGCAATCCTGTGGAACCCCTTGATGGCTTGGACAGGTTTATGATAATAGGCTTGCCACCCGTCCCTTGAAATACGGAATTGTTCCGTAATTGGGAATTAAAAGTTGCGTTCCGTATTGAACCAATACAGACACATATTATCCAGGGGTCTCCAACCCTGGTCCTGGAGAGCACCTATCCAGCATGTTTTAGATCTTTCCTGCTTCAGAACACCATGATACAAGGAGCTGTGTCAGCAACAGAACTGTCTGGACCTTGATGACAAGTTAATGACGACCATTGATTAGAATCAGGTGTGTTCATGCAGGGAGACACCTAAAACATGCTGGATAGGTGGATCCAGGACCGGAGTTGGAGACCCCTGTATTATGCTCTTATTTATTCATGTAATAATATACAGGTGGAGGTCGGAACATTTGAATATATTGCAAAACTTCATTCGTAGTAAATTCAAATTAAGGTGAAACAAATATTATTTCCCACTACATGCAAAGTGAGATATTTCAAGCCTTTATTTGTTATAATTTTGATGATTATGGCTCACAGTTTATGAAAACCCCAAATAAAAAATCTCAAAAAATTTGAATATATTATGAAATCATTAAACAATTCAATCATCAAAATTATAACAAATAAAGGATTAACATATATTGCTTTGCCTGTAATGAGACTATGTATAATGTACATGTATTACGTGGTCTGATAACCATCTCCCGACGAATATTTAATTCTCTGCGCATTAATGCTGCACCTTCATCAATTGGGTCTTCATCAAAAGGACATGCCATGTTCGTGACAATGGACTTCTAATATATATATACTGACTCTGTTTTTAATGACAGGCGGCAGAACTTCGCTAAAACTCGCCTGCTGACTGAATGAATGAGGAAATCAAATGTGCGTGTGGCTCTGAAAGAGGAGGAGACGCAGAGAAACTCCAGGTTCATTGAGATAAACCTGGTCCCAACAAGGTTAGGTTCAGAGAGTCTGTTACTACGGTAACTGACCAGGTTAGGGTCAGAGAGTCTGTTACTACGGTAACTGACCAGGTTCAGAGAGTCTGTTACTACGGTAACTGACCTGGGGCCTGTACTACGAAGCAAGTTCAACATACCCAGGATATCTTTTCCTTATCCAGATTCACTAACCCGGACAATTGCAATCACGCTAAGCGGTCACACGACGGCGGTTATCAACTCGGTATATCAACCCAGGTTTCTCCAATCTGGATATGAGCGCGTGCACATAAAAGGGGCGGTGTTTTCAGCGCATGACCAATCGCAAGCATGGAGAAGTCCGCTGTCAGAGCCGCTTATTTCAGTAGCGAAGAGCAAACAATAATCTTACGGAAATATGATGAGTATAGGCATATAATACAGGCAAAAAGCAACACAGTTGCAGCTGCAAAATGCAGGAAAGACAGCTGGCAAAAGATCGCTGACTGTATAAATGCGTAAATTCATAGGGATATAAACATATATTTGAATATTCTGGGAATCTTAATCTTAAACTGTAAACCATGATCAGCAATATTAAAATAATAAAAGGCTTGCAATATTTCAGTTGATTTGTAATGAATCCAGAATGGATGACATTTTTTTTGTTTTTGTGTTTGCATTACAGAAAATCACAATATTCTAATTTTCTGAGACAGTCTGTATATATTGGTTCTATAACTATTGTTGTTGACCGATAACTTGTGCTGATGCTGTACCAAAGAATTGGGTTTATTTATTTATTTTATTTAATTTTTTATTTTTTCAGGAGGGGGTATTTAGTATTTTAAAGTGACTTCTCAGAATGTTCGAGGGACGAAATTGAAAATCCCTTTTTTGCTATCCCCTTACAAATGCATCTTCTTTTTGATTTCTTCTTGATTTATTTATTTAATCGGTATTAGTTTTGGATTGACTGTACATCGGATTTTGGGTGATGATTTGTTTTATTTATTCATTGATTGATTGATTTTTTATTTTCTCCTCCACCTCTTTTTTCTTTTTTTCCTTTTTTTTTTTGGATCGTTCATAGGTACTCATCAGGGAAAGCAAAGGGGTTTTGGTGGTCCCTGAATACACGTTCTCTTCGGAGGGATCCTCTCACGATCCGCGCACCGAGCTCCACTGGATTCTCTTCGAAAGGGCATGCCATTTTCCAAGAGAGCTGATTGGTCAGTGGGCGGTGCTTTTATACCCGGCGATCTGTATCTCGAACATAACCTGCTCCGGAGCAGGTTAGCTGTTCAGCATAAGTTACCATGGCGATGTACCCCGGTGAGAAGTGAACCACCGTCGTAGTCCTGAAAACCCAGGGTTAAACCTGAAGTTACCTCGCTAACCCCAAATCCTGCTTCGTAGTACAGGCCCCAGGTTAGGTTCAGAGAGTCTGTTACTACGGTAACTGACCAGGTTAGATTCAGAGAGTCTGTTACTACGGTAACTGACCAGGTTAGGTTCAGAGAGTCTGTTACTACGGTAACTGACCCAGAGCTTAAGTTACCTCTCTTTGTGAAACAGGCTAGAGTTACCTCTCTTTCTCTGGTTTGAGTTACCTCCCTTTTTGAAACGGAAAACTCAGAGTTTCCCTCATTTCAGGGTTATCAGACTCAGAGTTTTCACTAAACCTGCTTTGTGAAACGGACCCCTGGACATGACACCCAAGCACTTATTACATAAACAATGGCAGGAAAAAACTCCCCTAGTGGGAGAAAAAACCTGGATCATAAGAGGGGACCCTCCTGCCGAAGGCCAGACTGGGCAGAGCAGGAAAAGAGAGAACAGATCCCTCTAGTTTGCGTATCTGTCCAAACGATCAACTGAAGACGCCATCTCCACTGCCCTCCACTCGCTCCTTTGTTCTTGCACTTTTGTTGCATTCAACACAATCATCTCCCAACAGCTGATCTACAAACTGGACTGGCTCAACACTTGAATTGAATTTTACCATTTTGACAAATAGCCATTTGAATGGAAAGAATAAAGTCCAGACTATCAACACATATGCCCTCCCAATAGGCAGGTACCCTGCTGGTACCGTACAGAAACTGCTGTCCCAATTATGGGTTGTTCCAAAGTCAAGATGGTAGATACTTCAAAGAGTGGTGCAAAATGAGAGGCCAAGATCACGTGGGACTTCCAGATCCCCCCCTCCCCCACACACACACACGCACACACACACACACACACACACACACACACACACACACACACACACACACACACACACACACGCACATCGAGGGGTCCCAGAAGAAGAGAGGATTTGTCCTTACTGTGACATTAATGACATTGAAAATTAGTTCCATTTTGTATTTTATTGTCCTCTGTATCATGAGCTGCGTCAAAAATTATTTGATAGGTGTAAGAATCTGGATTTGATGTGGGTAAGCGATGCTGAGAGACTCAAATGCATTTTTGATCATAAAGTATTTGCACTTGCTGACTATTTAGAGAAAGCATGGGATAGGCGAAGAAAAGTAACATATATGTAAAAATATCCATTCTGGTTTTTGATTTATTTATTTTGTTTTTTCCGGTGTACATTGTGCAGCTCCCAATTAAGTGCGTGTGATATTGTGTATATTGATGATTTTCTGTTTCTGGTGTCTTATAATCCCGTAAGGGATGGGTCTTCGGACATGACACAAAAATAAAATTCATTCATTCATTCATTCATTCATTCATTCATTCACTCATTCATTCATTCATTCATTCATTCATTCATTCATTCATTCATTCATTCATTCATTCATTCATTCATTCATTCATTCGCACATATAACACTGTTGCGGCTGGTAATGCACTCCAGCAGCAGTGACTTTTACTAATGACTACTGGTGCAGAAAGTCAACATGGACGTCACAACGACTGTGATTACATCGAAAGACGGATTCCAATTAGAGGCACGCTCAATAGCATTAGTCTACCTAACTCATTGTAATGACCCTGTTTTTCTCTCTAATGTACAGTTTTGATGAAGAGTAAGTAAAAAAAACAAAAAAAAAAACGTTTTAATACATTTCATTTTAAAATCTTTCTCCAGCCTGCTGAGGATAGAAACAATAATGAGACTTATTGGATGTCAAGAACCTCCCCAGTGTCTCACATCCACAGATCAAAGTTTGCATTCCGGTGGTTAAACATAAGTTATATAGATTAATTGATAACTGTGGTTTAAAACAGTTAATTATTTGATATATCATGTGTAACATAATTGGATGCATAACTTAATTTGGTTTTTCCATACTTTAATTCCTGTGTGCCACTGTGCATGCCCTTCTTTCTACAATAGAATTGTAGAATGGACTGTATATTAAAGACAGAATTATTCGCACGAGACCAAAATTACCTCTGGATTTGCACTAATTCTAAAATTACAGCCCAACCTCTGTATTAAGTTAAGCCGTTTCGCACTGGATACGCAAAGCCTGTGTTCTACTCAGAATGTATAATACAATGGATGACATGTCCAATAACTCATTGGTTTCTCAATAATTAGTTTGAAGATCTTTTTCTTATTCTAAGGTACAGCAATGTTATTTGGAAAGCCAATGGAAACACACCCACTGTAGGTCAATCAAAGTTAGTTTTGGCTACCAGCTCCTTCAGCCAATCCTTGCCAATTATTTCAAAAATAGCTGGAAATAGCTGGCCCCCCTTCTCCTCCCTTTTCTCTCTCTGCAGGTGGTCGTGGGTGGCTTGTAGCTTGCATTACGGAGCACAAGTCTTTCCCTGACCCTGCACCCCAACCTGGGACTTGCTGATTGGGCCGGAGCTTCGGGAGCTGCGTGCTGGCCTGCGGTCCCCACCCCTGGTCATCCCGTTGCTGCTTCCACCTGTCTGCTGTGCTGTTGCCGTCCCTGACCCACCAGTCTGGCCCTCGGCAGGAGGGTCCCCCCTTATGAGCCTGGTCCTGCTCAAGGTTTCTTCCCTCCTAAAGGGGAGTTTTTCCTTGCCACTGTTTGGCTTAAGGTTTTTCTCCCACTAGGGGAGTTTTTACCTGCCATTGTTTATGTAATAACTGCTCGGGGGTCATGTTCTGGGTATGGGTCTCTGGAAAGCGTCTAGAGACAACTCTGTTGTATTAGACGCTATATAAATAAAATTGAATTGAAAATTGAATTGGAAGCTATTGTGTTTAAAAGTGCTAGATGTCATGGTCTGGGGTTTTGTGTTGTATTTGGTTTTCGTCTGTGCTCTGTTTTCCCCTTCCCTTTGTGTTTGGTTTTGCAGGGTGTGGCAGGAGACGTGGCTGGCCTATTTCCTTTCCAGGCTTCTTCGAGGCAAACCTGTTTCTCATCTCATCAAGCTCCCCATAAAAGACCGGTTCAACCTCCACTACTCTGCCAGATAGTTCCTTCCTGTTGCGTGGTGTGCAGTGGCGCCGGAAGTGGGGGGGCCAGGGGTCATTGCCCCCACCCCACTTTTCCCTCCTCTCACCTCTTTTTAAAGCCTGAATTATGGTTCAGCGTTAAATCGACGGCGTAGCCTACGCCGTATGGTGCGCATCGCCACGTACCCTACGGCCTAGGCTCTGCGTTGGTGTAACGCAGAACCATAAATCAGCCTTAACGCGAAACCATAAATCAGCCTTAAGACGTGAATCACTCATCAAATACCCCTATATTGCAACACTTACGGTAAAAAGACATTTAAATCATTCCCGCCTATTGGTTAAAATAAATATAACAGAAACAGCCGAGTGCTGGCTCCGACTGCGTGGAAGATTGTTGTCGTGACTTAGAGACGGGTAAAGCTACACCGCCACACACACACACGCGCGTGCACGCACGCACGCGCGCACGCACCCACTTACACACTCTTTGGCCCCCGCACTTCTGAAATGAATCCGGCGCCCCTGGTGGTGTGCCTCATGCCTGAGTTCCTTGGTTATTTCCTCGTTCCTGTGGCCAGCCAGCCTTCTGCCACCGCCCTCTGGATTTTGTTTTTTGTTTTTTATCCACGAGTGGTTAGTGTGTTTTGAGTTTTTGTGATTAATTTTGTGATGATTAAACATCGTAAGACTATTCCTGTGTGCACTCTCCTCTCTAGCTACAGTGGTCCATACTAAACCCTTCTGAATGTGACAATAAATATGGTTAGTGCCAAGTTTGGCAAAACCGTCTCTTTATTTTATATAGGCGATGTGATCTCCCAGCAGACGTTTTCTTGTGCCATCTGTGCGAGTGGTGATAAAAGTCTCGCCCTCTCGACAATCAAACAAATTTAATTAGGGCCTGAGACAGATTCTGTCAAAAGGCACGTTTCCACCAGCAGAGGTTTAGGGTAAACCCACGAGACGGGAACCTCTAACAGGGCCAACCGTCTCCTTGGCCCCTTCAGCCGATGTGTCTCCACGACACTGTAGTGTCACACAAGAACAATTGACAAAGAACATAGCACAGCCACCAGGTGTCAGTAAAGAGCATTTTTTGCTGTTTGCAATCAGTGAGACAGACAGGAAGACAGAGACAGAAGATTGTGATGGATGTTGTGTGTGCTGTGGTTTGGTTTGTGTAGCTGAGTATATGATGCTTTGTGGTTATGTTGGAGGTAATCCGCCAATTTGTGCAACAGTTGAGAGTAAGAGCCAATAGTCGAGTCATTCACACACACACATATCCGTTGTTATTTTATTGAACTGATAAGGCCTAATACTATATAAATCCACAAAGGTAAGTTAGACAGTACGGTAGAATCATTTCAATTTACTTTCAGTTGGATTGGTGGCGGTGTCCCTGGAGAATCAGTCGCAGTTGGATACATTGTCAGCAGGTCAGTGACATGATTGGGTATAAAAAGATCACCATAGGGGGCAGAGACTCTCAGGATGGACGGACAGGTTCACCGATCTGACAAAAACTGACAAAAAAGGTTCATACAATGATAAGAAAACTGGCTTACAGTATAAGCTTCTGGCCTGTTGTTGCTGGTACCTCTGAGTATAAAAAAAAACTGTCTAAAAAGTCTGGGAAATTTACAGAACACTGTCCCTCAGTGCAAAATTCCTAACGCTATGATTATCTAATAAGATTATTTTCACTTTTAGTTTATTATTTTTATAATCATTTATAAAAACCTGGTGTAATAATGTAGATACTGTAAATATTGTACGTGTGGTTCTGTGTTCATTGCCTGATGCTGTAATTTACCTGCTGCACAGATCCCACCTGGACGCCCCTGGGAACACAGTGAGGGTCATGCTTTTTTACTTCTCCAGTGCATTCAGCACCATTTAACCAACTCTGCTGAGGGGGAAGCTTGAAGGAGCCGGGGTGGACTGACGGCTGGGTGCATGGACCATCAACCACCTCACCAAAAGACCACAGTGTGTGAGATATGGTGGTCTGCAGCACATGGGCCCCTCAGGGAGCAGTTCTCCCCCCTTTCTTCTTCTCCCTCTACGCCTCAGACTTCAAACACAACTTGGACTACTCCCATGTTCAGAAGTTCTCAGATGATACAGCCATCGTAGGCTATGTATCTGAGGGGAATTACCTAGTCTACAGCGAGGTGATCAACAACATTGTCACCTGGCGTGATGCTAACAAGCTTCACATCAAACCATCAAGACAGGGAAATGGAGATTGGTTTACACAGGAAGTCCACATGAAGATCACCAGTGAACATCCAGGGTTTGGACATGGAGTCCGTGGAAGATTAGAAGTATGTGTTCACCTCAACAATACACTGGACTTGTCCACAAACACAAACGGCCTGCATAAGAGGGGTCAAAGTCGACTCCATCTTCTGAGGAGGCTGAGGTCCTTCGGAGTATGAAGGACACTGTTTTAAACCTTTTATGACATCTCCAGTGTTGTATGCTGCTGTCTGCTGAGGATGTGGCAACACTGACCGGGACAGAAAGAGACTCGGCAAGGTGGTATCTCTGTCATGGACCGACCTCTGGGCTCACTGTGGAGGTGGGGAGAGGAGGTTGTTGGCTAAACTGAAATCCATAAGGGTCAACATCTCTCATCCCCTCAATGACACTGTTCGACCTGCAGTCTGCAGCATCCACAGAGTAAGACTGAGCACTTCCGGAGGTCTTTCATTCCCATCAGACTCTTCTTTAATCATGTGCAATAAATCACATGCACCTTTCAGGTTGCTGCATGTGAGCTTTCTTTGTGCAACACCGTTCATTGAATGTCATTTCACCATATCATACAGTATCTATGCAATTATCTGTCCATTCTGTGCAAGATCTGTTTAATCATCTACAGACAGCCAGTCCAGATCCATCTATTCATATGTAATCTTGTATAAAGAATATTTTTTTATATACATACTTTTGGGAACTTAAAATGCCCTAGTTTTTCTGATACTATTTAATTTATTTTATAGGTATGTTATTCCTATACACTTGTTAATGTTTTTCAACAGTTTTTATTTCACTTGGGTATATATTGTTTGACCAGTAAATTTCCCCACTGCGGGATTAAAAAGGACTATTCTATTGTTCATTTTTAGGGCCCGAGCACTGACAGTGCGAAGGCCCTATTGTATCTGTAGTTTATGTTTGTGTCACGGTCAGTCCTCCGCTCTGATCTGCCTTCAGTACTTTTCCACTCCCCTCTCTCGTGCTCACCCCATCTGCCAGCCACGCCCACCTCGTCACTCACTCCACTCCACCTGCTCTTCCAGCTGCAGCTCCTCAGCAATCAAGAAGCTATATAAACTCCTCTCTCCTCTTTGCCCACTGCCAGATTGTTCCTTTGCCATGCAAGACTCTCCAGCATTCTCTGCCCTGACCTCCTGTTGCCGACCCTGCCTGTTCCTGGACTCTGCCTTGTCTCCTGCTCTCCGGTGCCTGACCTTGTCTTCTGAACCTGACACTGATTCCTGCCTGATCCTGGTCCTGCATTCCTGCCTGCTCTTCGCTCCTGTTGAGAAATAACGTGAACCAGACTACGACCACTTGGTGCTCTGTGTGCTGATTTTGGGTTCTCTGCCGGCCGTAACAGTTTGTGTTTTCTCTTTGCTATTTATCCCTTTCATTGTCGCTGCAAGGTTTGCTCTAAAGATTTCATTGAACAAGGTTCAATGGCAATAAAGCTATCGTCTATTCTGTTGTTTTCTGTTTTATTCCAATACCATAAAAGATTCTGAGAATTTGGAGAAATCTCTGGGTACATTTGAGGCCATCTACCAATACATGTCCAAACTCTGACGTGTGGGGAAAATGCGTGTGAATATGATCCAGAAACACCACCGTCTTCTCTGCACAAAACCCCATTTAAAAAAAAGACGGTGGCAAAGTAGAGAACTCTCCATCCATTAAATACAAATTTGAAATTATTTTTAGAAATCATGGATGATTTGCACTTTGGACTAAAGCTGAGAGGGACCATCTGGGTTGTGATCACCACTGGACTGGACAGCTGGCACATCTGGAACGGTAACATGAACACTGACAGGCATATTCCAGTGTCAGAGTAATATGGTCATTTTCAGGGAAGGCGTTGCATCTTTCAGCAATACAGTTAAACCGCACTCTGCAGGACTGTTGCGCAGGTTCAGTCCTATTTCAGACAGGAATGGGACATTTTACCAAAACTCCAACTGCTCTTCTGCGTTCCCAACTGAATCTGAACCAACTAATTTTGAAAGTAACATCAGATTCATAGTTGTCTTATCTTTTTCTTAAGACGGTGTGTTTCCTCAGTTTAACATTACATTTCTGTGTTCTGTTACACATAATTTTGCAAGTTCAGTTTTGTTCACATTTTACACAAGACCCATCTTCTGGACTTGTAGTGAATGCAGTACTATTTTTAAACACTTCTACACCACTATCTTTTTCCAAGGACACCTCGACAATTCCATTTTATTTGTATAGCGTCTATTACAACAGAAATTGCCTCTAGGCGCTTTCCATAGACCAGGGGTCCATTTCACAAAGCAGGTTCAACAAACACTGAGTCTAAACCTGAACTCTTAGTTGATCTACTCTGAGATTGGAAACTCTGAGTTATCGGTTCCAGAACAGCGGATTTGAGGTAATTTACTCAACTCTAAGTAGTTTCACCTGGAGTTAAGCTCGTGCGTGAGGGAAATAAAAAGCCATCCTCAGTAGAGCGCTGATACAAGGATTCACCATGGCAACCGGCGATAACAAAAGAGCGACATACTTTTTCTTTTTTTTATTTTAAACTTTATTTATCATTTCAATTTACAAAATCCCTTTGAGGAAACATTGCATCTGAAGATCCACATACTTCACGCCGTGTCCTTTTCCCCCGAATGGAATTAGAGATTTTAATGCGCGCATACGACGAATTTGAACATGTTTTTCGAAAAAAGAGTAACACCGCAGCACAGAATAATATAAAATTAATTTAACAGATCTCTACATCATTCACCTGCAATCCTGTGGAACCCCTTGATGGCTTGGACAGGTTTATGATAATAGGCTTGCCACCCGTCCCTTGAAATACGGAATTGTTCCGTAATTGGGAATTAAAAGTTGCGTTCCGTATTGAACCAATACAGACACATATTATGCCAGGGTTCTCCAACCCTGGTCCTGGAGAGCACCTATCCAGCATGTTTTAGATCTTTCCCTGCTTCAGCACACCATGATACAAGGAGCTGTGTCAGCAACAGAACTGTCCGGACCTTGATGACAAGTTAATGACGACCATTGATTAGAATCAGGTGTGTTCATGCAGGGAGACACCTAAAACATGCTGGATAGGTGGATCCAGGACCGGAGTTGGAGACCCCTGTATTATGCTCTTCTTTATTCATGTAATAATATACAGGTGGAGGTCGGAAAATTTGAATATATTACAAAACTTAATTCGTAGTAAATTCAACTTAAGGTGAAACAAATATTATTTCCCACTACATGCAAAGTGAGATATTTCAAGCCTTTATTTGTTATAATTTTGATGATTATGGCTCACAGTTTATGAAAACCCCAAATAAAAAATCTCAAAAAATTTGAATATATTATGAAATCATTAAACAATTCAATCATCAAAATTATAACAAATAAAGGATTACCATATATTGCTTTGCCTGTAATGAGACTATGTATAATGTAGGCTACATGTATTACGTGGTCTGATAACCATCTCCCGACGAATATTTAATTCTCTGCGCATTAATGCTGCACGTTTATCAATTGTGTCTTCATCAAAAGGACATGCCATGTTCGTGACAATGGACTTCTAATATTTATACTGACTCTGTTTTTAATGACAGACGGCAGAACTTCGCCAAAACTCGCCTGCTGACTGAATGAATGAGGAAATCAAATGTGCGTGTGGCTCTGAAAGAGGAGACGCAGAAAAACTCCAGGTTCATTGAGATAAACCTGGTCCCGACCAGGTTAGGTTCAGAGAGTCTGTTACTACGGTAACTGACCGAGAGCTTAAGTTACCTCTCTTTGTGAAACAGGCTAGAGTTACCTCTCTTTCTCTGGTTTGAGTTACCTCCCTTTGTGAAACGGAAAACGCAGTTTCCCTCATTTCAGGGTTAACAGACTCCGAGTTTTCACTAAACCTGCTTTGTGAAACGGACCCCAGAACATGACCCCTGAGCAATTATTACATAAACAATGGCAGGTAAAAACCGCCCTAGTTAAACCAAACAGTGGCAAGAAAAACTCCCCTTTAGGAGGAAGAAACCTGGACCAGGACCTGGATCATAAGGGGGGGGAGAAACCTGGACCAGGACCTGGATCATAAGGGGGGACCCTCCTGCCGGAGCCCAGACTGGGGTGTCGGGGGGAGGGGCAGGCCAGGACGTCACCAAGCACACAGCAGACATCTATACCGACAGGTGGAAGCAGCAGCTGGATGATCGGGGGAGGTAGACCTATACACTAGAGTTTACACTAACTAGTGGTTTACTAACACTAACTAGAGGCTAACTAACACTAACTAGAGGTTTACTAACACTAACTAGAGGTTTACTAACACCAACCAGAGGTTTACTAACACTAACTAGAGGTTTACTAACACCAACCAGAGGTTTACTAACACTAACTAGAGGTTTACTAACACCAACTAGAGGTTTACTAACACTAACTAGATGTTTACTAAACACTAACTAGAGGTTTACCAACACTAACTAGAGGTTTACTAACACTAACTAGATGTTTACTAAACACTAACTAGAGGTTTACTAACACTAACTAGATGTTTACTAAACACTAACTAGAGGTTTACCAACACTAACTAGAGGTTTAACAACACCAACTAGAGGTTTACTAACACTAACTAGAGCTTTACTAACACCAACTACAGGTTTACTAAACACTAACTAGAGGTTTACTAAACACTAACTAGAGGTTTACTAAACACTAACTAGAGGTTTACCAACACCAACTAGAGGTTTACTAACACCAACTAGAGGTTTACTTACACTAACTAAACAGAAAGGTTTTAAGTTTAGTTTTAAAGGTGGAGGTGGTGTCAGCCTCCTTAACCCAGATTGGAAGTTGGTTCCATAGTAACGGTTCCTGATAGCAGAACGCCCGTCCTCCAAATCTACATTTGGATACTCTTTGGATACTCGACATGTGAAACCATTGACCTTCCAGTTAGAACATGAGCCTCTGCTTCCTGCTGCACAGCCTGCAAAGTGATCACTTGCGCCTTAAAGTGAGAGATACCTGTAGATTGTCACTGGCTGTTGAAAAGAATGCAAGTTAAAACTTCCCCTACACCTAGAAAACAAAGGGGGAATAAAGCAATCAAGACGCTTATACAGAAATGGAGGTGTGTTGATCTGCACCTTTTTAAAAATGTGATCGCCTAACTGTCAAGGTCATAATATAAGATCAAAAATATAATCCTTTCAGTGTGAAATTCTACAGGGCTTGATTAGCAGGTAGTCAATCAAAATGTTGAGTCTAATGAGTTGTGAAACAAGGAAGCCCATACCTTCATGACCAAAAGGCACAAACTCACTTTTAATATTATGATGACAAAGCACCCTGAAACCTGCAGTAATAAAAACCTGGATAAAGGCCTCATTCATCTCCGGCTCCCCTCCGTTGCCAATGGGAGGACACCATTTGGACTGATGTACGCTCAAAGGTTGAATTCAGATTTGATTTGATGCTCCCACTGAGAATATTAGAGGGCAATCTCGGTAGATAAGGGAGATTTATAGGCTTCTTGTGAAAAATATGTGAAACATTTAAGATACACTACACAACTCAATGTTGTTGCAGGTCCCCAGGGTGCCTTAAAGACCCCACACTGCCAGCTTTGTGTTGACATGTAAAATCTCAGCTGGGAATTAAATAAGAAGCAGCCGTAAAAATGAGAAAAAGTACATGCTGATCTGGTTCAGGTCCTTCAGGCCAACTCGGTTCGTTTAGCTGGACTCAGTCGTGATTTTGTGCTTGTGACTGTTGAGGATATGTCAACACCGGAAATGAGGATGAGCATCTGTAAATAAAACAGGAGCAATAATGAAGGAAGCTGGTCCAAATAATTGGCCCACAAAGTTCTTAGCAGGAGCGAGAGATAAATTGAGAGAGATGTCTCAAATGTAAAATAATACAACAAACAGAGCAAAAGGAAGGCATAAACTGCATGTTTATGAGGCCACGGCAACAATTATTTTTCTTGTCCTTTCTTTGTCAGTTGTTTTCCTTCTGTAACTGTCTGACTTGACCTCAGACCGATGCTGCATCCTTGAAATCACAGGTACTATATCAAAGGATTACAAAAGAAATGCTTCTTTGTCTTTGTATCCTCACCACTCATTAAAGGTATAGTCTGTAATGTTGGAGAGCTAGCAAGATTTGAAGTGGCACCTCCTCTAAGCTCCGCCCCCTCATCTAAGCCCCGCCCCTCCTCCCCCTCCCGTCAGCGCTCCGTCCAAACCCACGCCCCCACAAACTTTGGGGAACGCACATTTGCAGGAGTCGAGTTTTCCAGGACATTTTGGACAGCACATTTTCAACAAAACTACCCCATGTCTCATTCACCTGTAAGCGATGCCGGTTTTAGGGGGGGGGGCAGGGGTGGACTGTGCCCACCCAAACGTGCGTCCTGCCCACCGAATCAAAGTTATGGGGATCCTTTATTTTTTTATAATTTTATTTTTTTATAAATCTAAAAAAATATCACAGAATATCTGTACCGTTTCTGATTGGGTGGGCACTGCGCATCATTTTTAGACACAACAATGAACGCATACCGCAAAAGTTGTGTCTCGGCGGAGGGACCCGACGTCCCGGGAAAATGAGCACAACAGAGAAGTTCAGAACAGCAGACAGCACACACTGAAGGCTGCAACGCAACGCAGAATGGTGCGCAGAATGGTGCGCAGAATGGTGCGCAGAATGGTGCGCAGAATGGTGCGCGTCGCCGCATACCCTACGGCGTAGGCTACGGCGTAGCCGTGGCAACAGAGCCTGCACGGCACTGCAGCGCACCACAGCGCACCGCCACCCGCACCGGCGCTCTCCGCCCTCGCCAGGATGGAGACGCCTCCATCCCCACAGACCCCCAAACTGGGGAGGTGGTATTTTTGGCTGCGTTTTCTCGTTTTCTGCGCCATTGTTCAGCAAACGTGATTCGAGTGTGTGAAGTTTTCCGGCAAGATTTTTGACGTGACGAGTGTACGCATGGGACAGAGGGGGGCGTGGGCGGGACTTAAAATGAAGGCATCTGATTGGTTCTTTCCCCCCTGCCAATCCTCTGGTCCTCTGACCAATCCGTGCCATTCGGTGCGCAAAAAACAGATCGGTCAGAGTTTTTACAGGATTAAAGCTGTCAGAGAGGTCAGATTTTTTTCTTTCCTTTTTCTGAACACATTATTCACTGGCTACTCTCAGGATGGAAGGACCATTTCACCCAGTATAACAATAAATGTTTTTGAATACGATTACAGACTATACCTACAGAAAGAGAAATGTCACTTATCCTTTCTCTTTATTCAGAGAAGGAGGTGGCCCACCCATGATTGGACCGGGTTAAAGTCAGATATAAAAATATTCTTCAAACCGGAATGAAGTTTTTTTTTTACTGATTTGTGATAGACCTGAAACCCAACAGAGGATTCATACCCCTCTCTTGGCTGTGGAAACATTGTGTGCATTCATCTATGGAAATGGTCCTCTGCATTCAAGGACAATGCAGATGAAGATGAAGATGAGGAGGCACAAAACAGGTTTTGTATAGAACAAAACATGAAGAGTTTAATACTTGTATGTGTGGTTATTGGAGGTTACTCTCCAATTATCGTAAGATTGATACCTACGTCTGTCAATGGGCAGGATACTGTAACCCACTCACGCTGTACACCTCAGACTTCCAATACATGTCAGAATCCTGTCATCTGCAGAAGTACTCAGATTACTCTGCTGTTGTGGGGTGTATCAGCGATGGGCAAGAGACTGAGGACAATTCAATTCAATTCAATTTTATTTATATAGCATCTAATACAACAGATGTTGTCTCTAGACGCTTTCCAGAGATCCAGAACATGAACATAAACATAAACATAAACCCCCGAGCAATTATTATATAAACAATGGCAGGTAAAAACTCCCTTAGTGGGAGAAAAGCCTTAAGCCAAACAGTGGCGAGGAAAAACTCCCCTTTAGGAGGGAAGAAACCTGGACCAGGACCAGGCTCAAAAGGGGGGACCCTCCTGCCGAAGGCCAGACTGGGGGAGTCAGGACAGAGGACTGGTGGATTATTTTGTCATTGTGTGGGACCAATCATCTCACCTTGAATGTGAACAAAACAAAGGAGATGATTGTGGATTTTAGGAGAACCAGGATTAAGTTGAACACTTTTTCCATCATGGGAGAAGAACTGTCTTCATCTGGACAGCAGACTAGACTGGAGATACAAAACTGATACTGTTTATAATAAAGGACAGAACAGACTTTACCTCTTAATGAAGCTTTTATTCTTCAGCATTTGCAGCAAGATGCTGAATATCTTCTTTAAGTCTGTTGTGGAGAGTTCAGTCTCATCTGCAGTCATCTGTTGGGGAGCAGCACCAGAACCAGAGACCTCAAGAAACTGAACAAACTGATGAAGAAGGTTCTGGTTCTGTTCTGGAGCCTCAGGAGATGACCGTGTAAAGGAGTAAAACTTCATAAACTGAAGAAGATCATGGACAACCTGAGCATCCTCTTCACCACATGACTCAACAACAGAGTGTCTTCAGGTAGAGGTTTCTTCAGATCCACTGCAGCAAAGACCGCTGCAAGAGATCCTTCAGACCGCTGCAAGAGATCCTTCAGACCTCTACAATAGATCCTTCAGACCTCTACAGGAGATCCTTCAGACCGCTACAAGAGATCCTTCAGACGTCTACAATAGATCCTTCAGACCGCGACAAGAGATCCTTCAGACCTCTACAAGAGATCCTTCAGACCTCTACAAGAGATCCTTCAGACCTCTACAATAGATCCTTCAGACCTCTACAAGAGATCCTTCAGACCTCTACAAGAGATCCTTCAGACCTCTACAAGAGATCCTTCAGACCTCTACAAGAGATCCTTCAGACCTCTACAATAGATCCTTCAGACCTCTACAAGAGATCCTTCAGACCTCTACAAGAGATCCTTCAGACCTCTACAATAGATCCTTCAGACCTCTACAAGAGATCCTTCAGACCTCTACAAGAGATCCTTCAGACCTCTACAAGAGATCCTTCAGACCTCTACAAGAGATCCTTCAGACCTCTACAAGAGATCCTTCAGACCTCTACAATAGATCCTTCAGACCTCTACAAGAGATCCTTCAGACCTCTACAGGAGATCCTTCAGACCTCTACAAGAGATCCTTCAGACCTCTACAAGAGATCCTTCAGACCTCTACAATAGATCCTTCAGACCTCTACAAGAGATCCTTCAGACCTCTACAATAGATCCTTCAGACCTCTACAGGAGATCCTTCAGACCGCTACAAGAGATCCTTCAGACGTCTACAATAGATCCTTCAGACCGCGACAAGAGATCCTTCAGACCTCTACAAGAGATCCTTCAGACCTCTACAAGAGATCCTTCAGACCTCTACAAGAGATCCTTCAGACCTCTACAAGAGATCCTTCAGACTTCTACAGGAGATCCTTCAGACCTCTACAATAGATCCTTCAGACCTCTACAATAGATCCTTCAGACCTCTACAATAGATCCTTCAGACCTCTACAGGAGATCCTTCAGACGTCTACAATAGATCCTTCAGACCGCGACAAGAGATCCTTCAGACCTCTACAAGAGATCCTTCAGACCTCTACAAGAGATCCTTCAGACCTCTACAATAGATCCTTCAGACCTCTACAGGAGATCCTTCAGACCTCTACAGGAGATCCTTCAGACCGCTGCAAGAGATCCTTCAGACCTCTACACTAAATCCTTCAGACCTCTACGGGTGATCCTTCAGACATCTATAAGAGATCCTTCAGACCTCTACAAGAGATCCTTCAGACCTCTACAGGAGATCCTTCAGACATCTACACTAAATCCTTCAGATCTCTACAAGAGATCCTTCAGACCTCTACGGGAGATCCTTCCTTTCCACAGCAATACACTCTCTAATGAGTCTTTAAAGAAACTTAAATGATTAATGCAACAATTAATTTCCCTTCAGAGATTAATGAAGTATTTTTGATTGGAACTGAATCAAATCATTAACTAATGGATAGGTGCTGGTTAATCAGATTTTTGTTTCCCAGTAATTAAGCAACATTTTGTGTAGGTTGTTGTGAATGGTTACTGGCAATCCTACCAGACACTCACATGTAAACTTTCAACTTTGAAGAAACACACAATTTAAAAAATCTCTTAAAAAGGTGTCCAGGTTTACCTAAACCAGGAAGAAATTCGGAAAAGGCAGGAAAAAAAAAGGTTTTTATTAAACTACTACAAACTTTGAACGCCACTTTTCACTGTCAGTAGTAGTTCTCCGCCATCTGTTAAAAGTGGTTAAACACTGTCAACTGAGAGACAGATATCTCCATTTACAAAAGAAATATGATTAATATCCATACATAATTCCTATTCTTTACATTTAGGATTAAAGTTCAAGGAACCTTTGTGCCAGCCTGACCAATACGGGGTTGGAACATGTCGTCAGAATTGGCTGGCAAAAGTGGAGAAAGTGAGTGAGTGTGTGTGTGTGTGTGTGTGTGTGTGTGTGTGTGTGCGTGCGTGTGTGCGTGTGTGCGTGTGTGTGTGTGTGTGTGTGTGCGTGCGTGTGTGTGCGTGTGCGTGTGTGTGTGTGTTAACAAGAATCAGATGAGTCCCAGTTCTCACAGATAAAGACAGCAGGATTTGCTTGTGTAGTTCATGTCCGCACTTTTTACATGTAATACCACTCAGCCCATCCCTCCTTTGGGCAGCTATTTGAAAATGTTTTTGGACAGGCAAGGCTGAAGTCCTCTTCCTCCAACTCAGGAGGTGGAGATTTGGAGATTGCTTTTTAGTTTTACTAGCAGCTTTTGTAGAAACCTTCCGTCATGGCTTTTTGTGTCCTTTGAAGAGCGTTTCACATCGAGAGGAGATGCAGAGGCAGTGGCTAAATCTGTTTCCCCAAGCATACCTCTGTTAAAAAGTCCAGTTGAGAGACGTCTAGATTGGATGTTTGTCAGAGTTGCAGCCAATGGATATTCAGTGGCAATAACTCCAAGAACATTATAAATGGACAGTGCTTTATCTGGGTTGAACAGTTGAGGGTCTGCAACATTTGTGAACAGTGTGGTGGATAGGATGACTTTTTCTTTTGCACAAACTATACCGTGACTGTTGGGAGTTGTGATTATCCAGCAGGAGACAGGGTTTCTTTTTACTGCATTTTCCACAAAATGCTTGAGGAAATCAATAAAATGTGTCTGCTTCATCCACCCTGATGGGTTTGTCTCTCTTTTACAGCCTTCATCGAAAAGGAAGTGTTCCCTAAATTGAATCCTATTGCAAGCCATTTGAGTATTTATTCTATATCCTTGATATCAGACCTCAGTTTTCTTTACTAGTTTGCACTTTGACTATACTACTTGAACATTTTTTTTTTTGGTGCTAGTTCAGCATTTTGTTGCACTAGTATGACAAAAGGTTGCACTAGTCACACATGTCAAACAACTAGTAAGACTATTGTCCAGCTAGTTTGAGCACAGGCTGTACCAATGAAGCCATGCCTCCTACTAGTAGCACCAAAGTCCAAGGCAGTCATCATTTTAACACAGTAGTAGGCTTCTGGGCATAACTAGTTAACTAGTACATTATACAAGTTAACTCTGACTTGACTCTAGACTGTTTTGATCCTATAGACCTCCCTGAGCTCACCTCAGTCGTCAACAGAGCTAAATCAATCACTTGTATGTTAGACCCCATCCCGACTCCACTATTCAAAAATGTTCTTTTTCTTATTGGCACGACAATACTGGACCATATCAACTTATCAACGTATCCCTAAACTTAGGATGTGTACCACAGGTCTTCAAAGTTTACTTTAAAAACCTTCTCTTGACCCAGACACCTTAGCTAATTATAGACCAATTTCCAACCTTCCATTTGTATCTAAAATTCTGGAAAAGGCAGTTTCAAGCCAGTTATGTGACTATTTGTATAGAAATTATCTGTTTGAAGTCTTTCAGTCAGGGTTCAGAATGCATCATAGCACAGAGACAGCACTGGTTCGAGTTACGAATGACCTCCTTATGGCCTCAGATAAGGGATTAGTGTCCATACTGGTTCTACTGGACCTCAGATAAGGGATTAGTGTCCATACTGGTTTTACTGGACCGCAGATAAGGGATTAGTGTCCATACTGGTTCTACTGGACCTCAGATAAGGGATTAGTGTCCATACTGGTTCTACTGGACCTCAGATAAGGGATTAGTGTCCATACTGGTTCTACTGGACCTCAGATAAGGGATTAGTGTCCATACTGGTTCTACTGGACCTCAGATAAGGGATTAGTGTCCATACTGGTTCTACTGGACCTCAGATAAGGGATTAGTGTCCATACTGGTTCTACTGGACCTCAGATAAGGGACTAGTATCCATACTGGTTCTACTGGACCTCAGATAAGGGACTAGTGTCCATACTGGTTCTACTGGACCTCAGATAAGGGACTAGTGTCCATACTGGTTCTACTGGACCTCAGATAAGGGATTAGTGTCCATACTGGTTCTACTGGACCTCAGTGCTGCTTTTGACACTGTAGATCAGCATTTTACTGCACAGGTTAGAGCATGTTGTTGGGATTAAAGGGACAGTTTGTAGCAACTCATAATGTAATAACTTAAATGTAATAAAAGTTCATAATGTAATAATCGGCTCATAATGTAATAAAATCATGAGCACATAACGTATAACGGCTTTGCGCATAATGTAATAATGCAATAACTTATTACATTATGAGCCTTACTGGCGCCGCTCATAATGTAATAACAGCTCATAATGTAATAACAGCTCATATTGTAATAACAGCTCATAATGTAATAACAGCTCATAATGTAATAACAGCTCATATTGTAATAACAGCTCATAATGTAATAACAGCTCATAATGTAATAACAGCTCATAATGTAATAACAGCTCATAATGTAATAACAGCTCATAATGTAATAACAGCTCATATTGTAATAACAGCTCATAATGTAATAACAGCTCATAATGTAATAATGGCTCATATTGTGAGAAAAGGGTTGCATTATCATAATTTTTACCTCTTAAAGGTGCAAATAAAGCAAACAGCATGGGTTTCGGCGCATTAGTAAATTAAATTAGTGAAACCAAGTATTATTTAATAGTAATTGCATTCTCACATTTTATTATGTAAGATGTATAAAGTTGAGCCACTAGTTGGGACCCATGTTAGTTACTTTGGGCCTTTACGAATGCCATGCTAACTTCCACTGTCTGATTGTTGCAGGTAAGCACTGCTATTTGTGAACTCCAAAGTTCAATTCATATCTTTGTTAAACCAAGCCATCCACCTTATGTTTTAGCTGCAGCTGAAGTCTCATGTACAAGCCCTGTGGAGAAAAAAAGAAAAGTAGCTAATCTACCACAGTCCCCAGTAAACAACACAAAAAATGAATGTTGATTTAATTCTTTATAGTGTTTTCCACTGAGCAAACGCCTTCTCATTAAGCAAGTTTCCTCTGCTCTATGTTTTTAATTGATCATATGGCTCTATCAACCAGCAACAGGTAGAGGTTCATCAAGGACCTGTATCATACTGTATAGGTGCATAACACGCTAAAATATAAGCAGATAAATCAATAAATCAATATTTACATTAATCTAGTGATTCTGAAAATTAAAAAATAAAGGAATCAATGAATTTGTTTCATTCACAGAAAAGGAACAATGAGACTGGACATAACAATTTTGGTCCTGTTCACACTGGCCCTTCGGGCTAGTAATGTCAGGGTTTGACACTTCCCCCCAGTTTTTTGACTTTCAGTTTCGGTTTTGCCCCGCCTGTGTCCCATCTGCCCTGATTGTGTCTGCACCTGTGTCTCGTCATGTCTCGTTATCCCTTCAGTATATCTTGTCTTGTCATTCCTTGGTTCCCTGTCGGTCCGTACTGGTTCTTCCCTCCATGTGCTCCTGGTCTTTGTTCCCTGTTAGTTTGTGTTTTTGATCCTGCTCTGCAGCGCCTTGTTTTTGCCTTTTGTGGATTAAATCCTTTTTGTTTTTGAGAACTCCTGCCTCTGGCCTCCCTCTCTCTCCTGCACTTGGGTCCTGACAAAACCATACCACAACAGAACGGACCGACCACAATGGACCCAGCAGGAGAGCGCCTCACGTTGAGGGAGTTTTTGCGCCGGGCCGAGGAGGGGGAGTATTGGGACCCCTTTTGGGGAACACGCCTGGCTCTGGGTGGGCCCAGGAGCCTGCAGGCTCAGGGGAAGCGACGGCGTCAGCGCCAGCCCCAGCCTGTTCCGGTGGGGGCCCTGGACGCACCTCTTCCTGTTCCCGAGGTGGTCCTGGCCGCATCCCAGCCTGTCCCTCCCTTCTGGGGAACACGCCTGGCTCGAGGCGGGCCCGGGGGTTCTCAGCCCCAGGGGAAGCGACGGCGTCAGCGCCAGCCCCAGCCTGTTCCTGCTCCAGCGGTGGTCCTGGACGCATCGCCCCCTGTTCCTGCTCCTGCGGTGGTCCTGGACGCATCGCCCCCTGTTCCTGCTCCAGCGGTGGTCCTGGACGCATCGCCCCCTGTTCCTGCTCCGGCGGTGGTCCTGGACGCATCGTCCCCTGTTCCGGCGCTGGTCCTGGACGCATCGCCCCCTGTTCCTGCTCCAGCGGTGGTCCTGGACGCCTCAGCTCCTGCTCGAGTTCCTCCTCCGGTGATGGTTCCGGCCCCCCCTCAGCCAGCTCCGAGGACCCGTGTCCCCCCTCAGCCAGCTCCGAGGACCCGTGCCCCCCCCAGCCAGCTCTGAGGACCCGTGCCCCCGCTCAGCCAGCTCCGAGGACCCGTGTTCCCCCCCAGCCCGCCCTGGATGTGGACTGTGGGGACATCTAGGATCTGTCCCTTGAGGGGGGGCCAGCACCCCGGACCCGGGTAACCCCACAGCCGGCGCCTCGGACCCGGGTACCCCCGGAGCCGGCACCTCAGACCCGGGTACCCCCGCAGCCAGCGCCACGAACCCGGGTCCCCACTCGGGCAGCTCCGGGGATCCTCTGCCCCCCGACGCCGGCTCCCCGCATCCTGTCTGCTCCTGTTCCGGCTCCCCGCATCCTGTCTGCTCCTGTCCCGGCTCCCCGCATCCTTACTGCTCCTGTCCCGGCTCCCCGCATCCTGTCTGCTCCTGTCCCGGCTCCCCGCATCCTGTCTGCTCCTGTTCCGGCTCCCCGCATCCTGTCTGCTCCTGTTCCGGCTCCCCACATGCTGTCTGCTCCTGTTCCGGCTCCCCGCATGCTGTCTGCCCAAGTCCCCGAGCCCTGTCAAGTCCCCGAGCCCTGTCAAGTCCCCGAGCCACGCCAAGTCCCCGAGCCACGCCAAGTCCCCGAGCCACGCCAAGAATCCCCGTCACGCTCCCCGCCAAGACCCAGGCCTAGGCCTCGGGGACGCCCCCCCGAGCTGTCTCGCTGGTCTGCTCGGTCCCGAGGTCGGCCCCCGGAACTTTGGCCGTGTGTGGCTTGGGCCCTCCTCCAGGCCCCCTCCGCCCGCCCTGGGTTAGGACTCTGGGGACATCTGGGATCTGTCCCTTGAGGGGGGGGTACTGTCAGGGTTTGACACTTCCCCCCAGTTTTTTGACTTTCAGTTTCGGTCTTGCCCCGCCTGTGTCCCATCTGCCCTGATTGTGTCTGCACCTGTGTCTCGTCATGTCTCGTTATCCCTTCAGTATATCTTGTCTTGTCATTCCTTGGTTCCCTGTCGGTCCGTACTGGTTCTTCCCTCCATGTGCTCCTGGTCTTTGTTCCCTGTTAGTTTGTGTTTTTGATCCTGCTCTGCAGCGCCTTGTTTTTGCCTTTTGTGGATTAAATCCTTTTTGTTTTTGAGAACTCCTGCCTCTGGCCTCCCTCTCTCTCCTGCACTTGGGTCCTGACAAAACCATACCACAACAAGTAAGGTTCAAGACCCTTTGGGCTAGTAACATTCAAGGCCCTTTGGGCTAGTAACGTTCAAGGCCATGGAAATCGAGTGATGGATGATCAGACATATGATGTCATTGTTAAAGCACTGAGAGGAGAATTTCACATTCCTGTAAAAAAAAAGAACACGGTTCCAATAGGGTCCAATAGGGTCTAATAGGGACCAATAGGGTCCACTAGGGTCTAATAGGGACCAATAGGGTCCAATAGGGTCTAATAGGGACCAATACAGTCTAATAAGGTCTAATAGGGACCAATAGGGTCCAATAGGGTCTAATAGGGTCTAATAGGGACCAATAGGGTCCAATAGGGTCCAATAGGGTCCAATAGGGACCAATAGGGTCCAATAGGGTCTAATAGGGACCAATAGGGTCCACTAGGGTCTAATAGGGACCAATAGGGTCCAATAGGGTCTAATAGGGACCAATAGGGACCAATAGGGTCCAATAGGGTCTAATAGGGTCCAATAGGGACCAATAGGGTCCAATAGGGTCTAATAGGGTCTAATAGGGACCAATAGGGTCCACTAGGGTCTAATAGGGACCAATAGGGTCCACTAGGGTCTAATAGGGACCAATAGGGTCCACTAGGGTCTAATAGGGACCAATAGGCCCGAACGGCACCTATCGGTCAATCTGCCTGAATGTCAGTGATTGGACAGTCCTCATCTACTTCCCACCTCCCATTTCTGAATTTGAAAGTACGGCTGGCTCCCGTACCGGAGGGGGTGTGTCGGAGGTGAGAGCATCATGAGAGCCAGAGCACGGGGGAGGGGGGGGGTGGAGGGTGCTTTTAAAAAAAAAACTGAATATCGTACACCCTAGCTTTAAATTGGCAGTAAGACCAATAATAAAAAACAGCAACATTTTGCCTGGAAGGACCTCATCAGGTTGTATGGAAGGAAATACTTACTTATTTGAAAATACCAATCTTAAATGTGTTTTTATTGTAGAAGTTATTGTGTCCTGCATTTATTGTAGCAATAGTAAACAAAGAAAATGCTCTTTTAAACTACATGAACTACAGCCCTCCTCCTCCTTCCCTAATCCACCCTCTTGTCCTGCCAGCTTTTGAGTTGGTTACCGTAGCAACACCTATGTACAAATCATAGTCAAACACAAACACAGACTTCTGCCCATAAGTCCATTCATGTTGTCAGTGTGTGCTATAGTGTGACCTTTATACCATGGACTTGACCTATAGGGGATGATGCGTTAAACAATAAGTCTTCTGTTCCTGTTAATGTGGCCCGCTGTGTATTGGGGGCGGAGTTATATTCATCTAAGTTGGCCAATGAGCCACCACGTGATCCTGCTGACAGACAGACAGACTGACACAGAGATGAAAGCATTTCCTTCCAGCCCTGCAGGAATGACAGAGGTAAAAATTATCATAATGCAACACCTTTCTCACATTATGAGCTGTTATTACATTATGAGCTGTTATTACAATATGAGCTGTTATTACATTATGAGCTGTTATTACATTATGAGCTGTTATTACATTATGAGCGGCGCCGGTAAGGCTCATAATGTAATAAGTTATTACATTATTACATTATGCGCAAAGCCGTTATTACGTTATGCACTCATGATTTTATTACATTATGAGCCGATTATTACATTATGAACTTTTATTACATTTTTATTACATTTAAGTTATCATTATGAGCTGTTATTGCATTATGAGCCGTTAATAATAATAATAATGACTTGGTTGTTTTTTTATTACATTATGAGTTGTTACAATCCTTAATGGATGTTATAGTTGTTTTTTCCTTGTTTACTTTGAATTGATTGGCAAGATATCTCCCTGTTCTATTGGCATTTGCAAAGTTCTCTAGACGAATCCTTTGTACCAGAAACTGCGTTTTTGTATAAATTATTTTATTTTATTTTATTTATTATTAAATTATTTATGTATGTATATTAATAACAACAGTCAAGGAATACTTTATACTTATCAGCAGTTCAGAAGAGCCAGGGAGTGTTCAGGTCACGGTACAGATGTCCGTTGACGTAGAGCTTGTCAACCGAGATGACCGCCGGCAGAGCTGGGTAGAATAGCCAAAAATTGCACTCAAGTAAAAGTACTGTTACTTCAGAATAATATGACTCAAGTAGAAGTACAAAGTAGTCATCCAAATAATGACTTGAGTAAAAGTAAAAAGGTACTTGGTGAAAAAACTACTCAAGTACTGAGTAACTGTTGAGTAATGTCTGATTTATTTTTTTAACACAACCATTCAAACAGACAAAAGTACAAAATAATCATCTTCAGGCAAATTAAATCAATAAAATAATAAAATAAATTAAAATGAATAAAAAATAGAAAAATAAATTAAGCACAAGTAGCACAAAATTTCAAGCCTTTGTACTTTTCTTTTTTAGTCAGGCCGTCGGGTGTCGTCTTTGCAGTGTGTTCAAAGAGCCCGACACAGCCCGACACAGCCCGACACAGCCCGACGCGAGCCGACACAGCAGTCGGCAGAGAGCGGGGGAAGTCGGGTTGGTGTGTCAAGGCCTTTACGTGACTTGACGTTGATCGCCATTTTTCTTTTGGTATACGTAACGTGACGTGTCCTAACAGACACACACATACTAACGCACACATACACACTGGCACTAGCACACACAAGTAGATGATCTAAAGTTTGTGTTTAATGTTTAGTTAGTTGTTGTTTATGTGTAGTTTAGCCATCAGAATGTATCCCAATAAGTTGTTTCATTATCTTTTAACACTTGTGTAAATACATTTTGATTCATTTGAATGAAATAAGTTGTTTGTGTTTATTTTATACATAATTGTCACAGCTGGTGGTTGCAAAGGTATGTGCTCGGATTCCTTCCTTCACTGTTATTCTGTAACACCACTCCTGGCAACAGGCAGGCACGTATGGAATAACAGCTACTTTGAGACTGATTTTGCTGTTAAGTTATTTTTTTCCTGATAAAGTCAGATGGTGCCTGTTCTGTCAGGTAGGGTCTGATTTCCCTGATGTTGTCCTGAGCGAATCAGCAAGGCCAGGAAACCGAGGCAACATGGTCCTTAAAGGTCAGCTGTCTGTCTAATATGACGCCGAGATTCCTAGCAGAAGACGTTGGCACAAGTGTGGTGGAATCCAGCTGGAATGACTGGCTGGACAGACAATAAGCTCAGTCAGATTTAGCTGAAGGTGACGGTCCTTCATCCATACAGAGATATCAAGAAAGACAGGCCAATATTCGCATTGAGACGGCAGTGTCGCCAGGTGGGAAGGAAAGGAATGGCTGGGTGTCATCAGCATAGCAGTGGTAGGAGAAGCCATGAGAGCTGATTTCACCTAGTGAAGTGGTGTTTAGTGAAAAGAGAAGAGGGCCAAGTACCGATCCCTGTTGCCAGCTCATACAATCTGGTCACTCGTCCTTGCCATGAAACTCTGAAGGATCTTCCTGCAAGGTAAAACATGAAGCACATGAGGACAGATCCTGAAATGGCTTTGAGAGTGTGGAGAGGAGGATGTGGTGATTGACCGTGTCAAAGGCAGCAGACAGATCAAGCAGTATGAGGACTGAGGATAGACCAGCAGATCTGGCAGCCCGTAGTGACTCAGTAACTGACAGAAGAGCAGTTTCAGTTGAGTGGCCCTGCCTAAGGCCAGACTGATGTGGATCACACAGGCAGTTGTGAAGGAAATGAGACCTGACTGAAGACGGCTCGTTCTAAAATTTTAGACATGAACGGGAGCAGTGAGACCGGCCGGTACTTTTCAACCTGAGCAGGGTTGAGTGTGGGGTTTTTTTAGCTGTGGGGTGACTCAAGCTTGTTTGAAGGCAGAGGGAAAGACACCAGATCTAAGAAAAGAGTTAATAATGTGGGTTATTGCAGGATTGACGGTAGGTAAAATGCTCTGCAGGATGTCGGTAGGTTGGCAGCCCTTAAGCTGGTTGTGAAAAATGAAAGTTTTTGTCAGAACTCAGACAAGTCAGTGTATTCTCTGGATTTGTGCCACTTTCTTTCCAGTCCAAGTCCAGCTCTGTGGTCCCTCAGAACCTCTGTGAGCCATGGCCTGGGAGGTTTCTGTCCAGCTGGCTTGGACCTCCTAGGACAGAGTTTTTCCAGAGAGGAGACGAGTGAGGGGCAGAGTGTTACTGTAGCCTCATTAAAAGATAGTGTGGAAAAGTCGGAGAGTGAAGAGCTGAGAGAACGTAAGTTTCTGCGGTAGGAAACCATCTTTGGAGTCAGCCGAGTGACATGAGAAAGGGAGATGGAAAATTTTACCAGGAAGTGGTCTGAGAGGTGCAGTGGTGTGACACACACGTCAGCTGTAGTGCAGTTTCTGGTCAGCACAAGGTCAAGGATGTTACCAGCTTTGTGTGTTGGAGGAGTCTGGACCAGCGTAAGATTGAAAGAGTGGAGTAGAGCCAGAAACTAATTTGTGTTTTGCCAATGTGAATGTTCATATCTCCCAGTACAATTATTGGAGAACCATCATCAGGAATGTCAGAGAGAATCATGTCCATTTCAGAGATGAACTCATCTATGTTGCCTCCTGGTGGGCGGTATAAACACAAAACAATGTTAAAAAGTTGTACTGAACAGTGAATTACCCACAAGTGTTGCAATTATGGCTAATACTGTAAGTGATGGCAAGTTCCACCGGCAAGACAAGCAGTGTTATGCAGCTGTGTGGACTTTGTGGATCCAACTCTGCCCTGGTCTGGTTCTACCACTGCCAGAGGAGACTCAATCACCTCAACTAACATCTTGGCTTTGGGTGAAGATATTTGGCCCAAATAGTAATCTAGAGTCCCAATGTTCCTAATAACTACCAACCTGTATCCAACTTACCATTTTTAAGTAAAATTTTAGAATAATTGGTTTTTATCCAACCCAGTGAAGTGGATTCAGAAACTTTCAGTCCCGGTGCTACTGGATCCAAGCGCTGCTTTCGATACAGTAGATCACCTCACTTTGTTAAATAGACTCAGAAACCTGGCGGGCCTCTCTGGTACTGTCCTAAACTGATTCAGCTCCTACCTCAAAGACCCACATTTTTTTGTAAGTATGGATGCATGCTCCTCAAGAACCTAAAAAATCAAGTGCGGGGTACCCCAAGGTTTGATTTTAGGCCCGATACTTTTCCATTTATATATGCTTCTGCTTGGGGACGTTATCAGGAGCCATCAATTTTCATAGTTATGCTGACGATACACAACTGTATATCGCTGTGTCTCCTGAAGACACAAAACCAATTGATACCCTTCTTAACTGTATTTTAGATATAAAGTCATGGATGGCAGAGAACTTTCTACAGCTCAACCAGGACAAAACAGAAGTTTTAATTATTGGTCCTGAAGCCAAGAGAGATAAACCTTTACCAAAACTACACAATTTTAAACCATCACATTGTGTAAAGAACCTGGGTGTTATTTTTGACTCTGAGCTGAATTTTATTCTTCAAATCAAAAACACAACAAAAATATGTTTTTATCACCTTAAGAACATAGCCAGAGTCCGCCCATTTCTCTCTCGGGCAAACACGGAGGTGCTGATGCTTTTATCTCCTGTCGTATTGATTATTGTAACGCCCTGCTTTCTGGTCTTCCCAAAAAGAGCATTAGTCTCCAATTATAACAAAACTCAGCTGCACGTGTGCTGATGAAGACCAGAAGGCGGGCTCACATTACACCAGTTTTAGAATCACTGCATTGGCTCCCCATGCACTTCAGGATCAATTTTAAGGTTCTCTTATTAGTTTTATTCATAAGTTTTATGTTTGTTTAACGCTATTTGAAAAGCATTTTGTGTTGCATTTTATAAATGTATGAAAAGCGCTATATAAATAAAATTTGATTTGATTTGATTTGATTTGATTTGATCCTTCGAAACTCAAGTCCCAGGCTGGTTCCAATCCCTGTGATCCAGATCCTTGGATCCTGGCCAAGCGCTACAAGAGTCACCTGATATCTGTGTCCTGCCGTCCGAGCGATACAGCTCAGCAATAAAATTTAAGCACTTGACAACGATGAACATCAACATTCTCCCCTGCTCTAGTGCCTCTCATCTTCTGCTGAATTGAACCTCCACAGGGGGCGTGGATGATCCAACAACAGCAGATACCGGGGGGAACTGGACCTCTCTGCTGTGAACAAATAGCAGCCTGACTCCATTCACTGGCCCACAGCTCTCTGCATCTGCACTGGTTTTCAGTGCATGGTAGCTTCTACATGGAGGATTCGCTCGCTAGGTTCAGCTGCTTTCGGTGCTGATGGCATCTTCTCTGCTGCTGTGGCCTTCCCTAGACCTAGACCTAAACCTAGACTGCCCTGATCAGCCCAGTCTGGCCTTCGGCAGGAGGGTCCCCCCTTATGAGCCTGGTCCTGGTCCAGGTTTCTTCCCTCCTAAAGGGGAGTTTTTCTTGCCACTGTTTGGCTTAAGGCTTTTCTCCCACTAGGGGAGTTTTTACCTACCATTGTTTATGCTATGTTAATGTAATAATTGCTCGGGGGTCATGTTCTGGTTCTCCGGAAAGATCCTAGAGACAACTTCTGTTGTAATAGGCCAGGGGTCGGCAACCCAAAAGAGCCATATTGGACCAAAAACACAAAAAACAAATATGTCTGGAGCTGCAAAAAATGAAAAGTCTTGTATCAGCCTTAGAATAAAGGCAACACATGCTGCATGTATCTATATTAGTTATAACTGGGGGAAGATCTTTTTTTCATTATGCACTTCGAGAAAAAAGTCGAAATGTTGAGAAAAAAGTCGAAATGTTGAGAAAAAGTCGAAATGTGAAGAAAAAAGTCGAAATGTCGTGAAAAAAGTCAAAATTTCGAGAAAAAAGTCGAAATGTTTAGATCAAAAAGGAAAGGAAAAAGGAAAAAAAGAGAAAAAAAGAAGGAAAAAAGAAAAAAGAAAAAAATAGAAGAAAAAAAAGAGAAAAAAATGAAAAAAAGATAAAAAAAGAAAAAAAAAGAAGAAAAAAAGGAAAAAAAAGGTCAAACATTTTTGAAAAAGCTCCAGGGAGCCACCTGGGTGGCGCTAAAGAGGCACTGGCACTGTGGCAATGTGGCACTGGAGCCGTGGGTTGCCGACCCCTGTAATAGACATTGTATAAATAAAATTGAATTGAATTGAATTGAATTGAATTGAATTGTTGTGGCATCAGAGCAGGTTCTCCCTTACTGAATTCCGTTGTTGATGCTGTCCGTCGCGTTGCTCATCATGGCCACTGTTCTACAGTGGGACAGCTGACCCCTGCAGTACTGGTCATTGGTACCATGAGGATTCATGTGCCCATGCGTAATGATGAACCTTCTGGTGCGTCAACTAAATATGATGTACTGTAATGTTCTCTAGCTTAATCGAACACTACTCTGTTTCCACTGTTGTCAACAGAATAAGTGACTAAAAAAATCAACAACAAATTCCTTATTTACCCCCGAAGGGGAATTCATTAAAGACTTGATTGCTGGTGACAATCAGGACTTCATACGTCGCTGGAAAAATGGCTCCACGACACTGACAGGACTGGTTGAATCACCGCCCTTTTTTGAGCTTGGATTATTTAGTTCTAGTCATTAATTCCATATCTCCAACTGTACTGTTTCTCAACACCTTCCTAGACTGAGACATTTCTGGAAAGGTGCAAAAGCTTTGAGCTGTTCCCAGGATTAGGTCGGTGTGTCAGCTGCCGCGTTCCTACTCTCTGGAATGAGCTACCTGTTGATGAAGTTGATGTGTTTTTTTCTTTTTTCATTTAATGCAATTGATGCTATATTTTTGATGATCAGAGGTCTGGAACATGGTGGTGTTTTCACATAATGGCAAAAAAGAAACAAGTAAGCACTCGTCTTACAGAAGCAATTCCTGCTGCACATCAGTGCGGACCATCGCAAAACAATTTGGAGTTCAAAGTTCGACAGCTAGAAGGATTATGGACAAGGAGAAAAACAGTCATCCCCAAATATGACAAATACAAATGTGCTGTTGCGACTTCTTTTGACACATGTGCACAGCAGTTTGCACCCTGACAGGCGCGTCTGCTGCTGCTCCAACGCTCGTATTTTCAGATAACAGCACTGATTTACGCAGCACTCAGTGGCTCGCTGCTTTGGTTGTCTTAAATGGGTTCAAATGGAAATGAAATTGAAGACGGCTCGAAGCGGAGAGCAGCTCTGATGTTTCACTCTGCCTGTCCATGCTGAACTGAGGACAGGCTTCCTCTGAGCGGATGGTCGGGGGGGGTAGTTGGGGGGAGTCTGACAGAATTGTAAAGCGGCAGAATGAACAGATGTCTCCCAATGATTAATGTTCCTCCCTGGCTTGCCTCAGAGGAGCTGCATGCTCATGCATCTCTAACCGTGCGCCTCCTCCCCACTACTCTATAAAGATCATTTCTTTAACTCACGGCTTTCTCTACCTTTTCTATGACTTTGTCCTGTGTCATATCATCCCCTCTCATACTTCTTCTGTTAGAAACATCTTCCACTTGTTTCGTTACATTGTGAAGAGCTGACTCCCGGTGGATTCATTTCACCTTTTTCCTTTTAGGGTGCTGGGCACAGTCTCAGGGGTGTGTTTGTAGTTCAAAGGTTGAACAGAAAATCCTATTGTATAATGATGTGTTGAGACTGTAGTGTAGACATGAGAACTGGGTATCAAAAGAAACAATCATCCATTCAAACCAACTGAAAATGCCCCTGTTCCCTCTCTCTCTGTCTCGTTCAGTGATTTCAGGACCTGAAAGTGGTGTTAGCCTGACCCCAAGTGGCCAACACAGGCACTTCAAATATATTTCATGTCATTCTTTATGTAAATTAGCAGGAAAGCTCCTGATTAATGTTTTTGTTCCATCTCTTATTTCTTTCTTGCATACTGGGATGCTTATTTTTATTCAGATCATTTATTTTCCTTTACTGAAATTCTTTCATCAAGATCAAATTTCCTTACAACAGAAAATTCCCTCAAACAGGGAAAAACAATAATTCAATATAAAAATCTTACCAGATCAATTATTTTCTCAGTATGTATCAATGTATTTTATTTTTCATTTCATTATTTCTTTATTTGAACGACCGCCCTAAAAAAGCAAAGAGGAACACAACACCCCCCCTCCCCCGCTGAAGTCCACAATCAATCTCAGGGGAAATTGCCCATTAAAATCCAGTCCATAATGAACACCAGGTCTGTGGTAAAGGGCTCACATTAAATATTTACACCTTCTCTTAATATTTTATGTGGTAATTTTGTATTTAAATTGGATTTAATATTTCATATAAATACAAAACTAAGTAGGGTATACTGTCTCAAACACCCATCCAAACACCTTCCATCTAGGCATAAATATCACACAGAGCCCATACATATGCAGCCTCCTCAGAGTCAGGACACACACACACACACACACACACACACACACACACACACACACACACACACACACACACACACACACACACACACACACGCACACACACACACACACACACACACACACGCGCACACGCACACGCACACCCACACACCCGCCAAATATTCAGACCATCCCCATCACTGGATTTGTGACTGGAGTTCAGTATTCTGTCCTTTGGGCCTCTGGGACAGGGAGGGGGACGGGTGGGGGTCAGATAAAGCATTCGACTTGAAGCAGCTTAACAACAGACATTGGCCACGGTTACATGGTGTTTTTTAGTTAATTATTCCATTTTTTAATTTCATTATTCCGAATTAAATATTTCAGAATTAAACTATTTTCCTTTGAGTTTACATGGAAATAGTAATTCCGAATTGAGGTTTACATGGAAAACACGTTTGATCGGCTTTATCCAATTCCGCTTAAAGGGGATCTATTATGAAAAACAGGTTTTTTCTTGCTTTAACATATATAAAGTGGTCTCCCCTCAGCCTGCCAACTCAGAGAAGGAGGAAAAAAACCAAATTCTGCAGTGTCTGTACAGCCGCCCGGAAGAGCCTTCCAGTGTGATGTGACTTCTGCGAGCCGTTCAGATTCTGCTCCCGTCGTGAGTCTACGGCGGTGAATTTTTTATGTTATTTATATTTGTCTACGGGTATCACCGGAGCTCCGGTGAGTGGCTCCAGTCTATTAGTAATACATTTTTCTTCTGTTTATGGTTTCAGATCTTCCAAGCACCTGAAGCTGTTCAACGACACCTTCAGAAGACGCACGGTCCTTCCTTGAGCCAGCAATAGTGCATAAATGTTATTTATATACAACTTGGTGTATATTAACAGTGTATGGTGTATATAAGTAGTGTATATGGTGTATATAATGTGTACAAATGTTGTTTTTTTTTAACAATAAAGTTGCCATTTGTGAACATTCAGTGTTGTGATTTCGTTACAGTTAGCATGATTCATTTGTCTTGTAACATAAGAAATGAAATGATCAGGAATCTGAGTAAATAACTGTGGTGTAACTGTTTAAAATTCAATTAAATCTTCCTGTGTGAATTAGTGTGTAGACGAGGTGACCCGGATCCCTCTTTAGGGAACTAAAGGCTGATTTATGGTTCCGACCGAAGCCGAACAGGAAGTCGGCCATTTTTAACATTTTGAATTAAACGTGTAATTTTTTAAGCAATTTATGCCATTCCTTCGGCAGTTAATACGGCCTGAACCGTAACGTGCACCCAGGTGTGTTATACATCAAAATGTGGTCTCAATCCTGCGACGACGCACATTACTTTTCTCATTCAAAAGCGTTACCGTGGCGACGCTAGATGCCAAAAAGTCCGGCCCCCCTTCATCTGATTGGTCCATATTTGATAGTCACCAAATCTTTCACGCAAGCCAGGCATGGCGATAAATTTGATATTTCATGGTTTGCATTAATGGGCGTGGCCTAACGGCTCAACAGCGCCCCCTAGAAAACTTTGTGCCTCAAGCCCCACAATACGGTTTGACGTACATGCACGAAAATCGGTACACACCTGTATCATGTCGCAACCATATTTGACAGTTCCTACTTTCTGCCATACCTTTTGAATGGTTTAATATAAAGAGTCGTGGGTGGTGTCATCGGACTCGGTTTTGACTCCTTCACCTTCATTGGCCTGAATTAGCCCCGCCCCTTCTTCTAATTGGTCGATATTTGATAGATCTTATTTTCTGCCATAACTTGAATGGTTTGATACAGAGAGTCGTGGGTGGTGTCATCCACTAAATGTCAAGGCCTGAAGAATCTACATGCAAGTCATACAAGCTTCCACTGCAACCTGAACGTACACAAGGGTGTGTTGGGCGCCGCCCATATGCTCATGTGAACTCTGAACTTATAAAATGTATGAACATTTTTTGAATGTGTATATTCAACTTTGAGACTGCTCAGCCGAAAATCGGCTGTAATGTGCCTCCAAAAATGGCCGCCTTGCCATGAACTACAACCCCCAGCATGCCTTGCGTGGGGGGGGTGGCGCCTACAAGCGGCGCGCATCCAATCGCAACGAGGCACCGATGACGTCACCGCAGCGTGCGTAGGATCAAAACGCCGCGCTGCTCCTCCATTCTTTCTCTTTTTCCTTCATTCAACTGGCGGGTCAGCACGTCTTTTTGACTCCGGGCCAAAGGGACCACGACCTTCCCCCCCCCCCAAAGGGGGGGATAAGAGGAGAGGCCTGCAGCGTGGTCCGGCCGGAGGATCAGCGAGGATCCACGGCGCAGACAGCGGCGCTGCACCCCTCTCTCCCTTTTTCCTCTCTCTTCTCTCCAACTTCCATTCGGTGAACAGCTGGATCTTTGGCTCCGGGCCAAAGGTCCCATCTCCTTTTCTCCCCCCGGCTGGGGGGAGGTGTAAGGCCCCCATCGGATCCGGCCGCTCCGTTGGACCTGCAGCCCGTTGAAGCCGCGCTCCGCAGAGCCGCTCCCATTACCTCTCGGTCTCAACTTTTCATCCGGAGCTCCGACTCCCGCTTCACGTGTCCCCGGTCCTTGGGAGCTGGAAAGGGGTGGAGAGCCGCTTCGAAGCTCGGCCCCGATCCAGGGTGAGACCCGTTCCTCTTTTTCTAACCTCTCTCTCTGCTCTTGAGCTTCACCTGAAAGGACCTGTGGCCAGCCTGCCCCGCGCAGAACCAAGACGCATCCCGCCGCCCCGTCCCGGGGCCACGCGCTCACCAGCCCGACGGTAACCCGCAAGTCCCGGAAGTGGACCGGCCCCGCGCGCACCCGAGACGACGTGATAGCCTCCGGACCGGGGGGGGAGCGCCGGCTGCTTCACGCTGTACCACCGTCCTCTCGTGATTCCAGAGTCAGGAGAAGGAGCGGGAGAGGCGGGAGAACTCTTGGATCAGACTCCGACCAAAGACCCGGCAGGAACCCCTGATCGGCACCCGGAGACCCGAGGAGGCGTGAGGTTTTGAGACCTGGGTGTATGAGTTTAACTGGGAGTGTTTCAGAGCTAAATCTGTGTTCAGAGCTGAGATTACATCAGCATCATTATCATGACTGTTGTCATTAATTTGTAGTCACTACTTTCTGCTAGTCATTCATGTTTTAAAGCGCTGTTTCGCCAGTTAATTAATTGTTTTATAATAAGTAGTGTGCCATCAGGTTTATTTGGGTATTTATTTACACCTGCTTTGATACCCGTATGTAAATAAATTCTGATTGATTTTTAATGAGTGGTTTCTGTTATTTCATGCAAGATTTGGTCACAAATTGATTTGTTTAAGCAGAACCAGTGCTCGGATATCACTCCTTCAATTGTTATTCTGTAAGTGATAGTAAGATTTGCTGTTCTGCAGGATAATTCAAATCATATGAGACTGATTTTCTGCTGTTTAGTTATCATTTTTCCCCGGATTAAGGCCCTGGGGTGGTGCCCCTACGAGAATTATTATCATTTTGATAATTCAATTTGATAAATAGTCCACTTTATTAATTATTAATAATTCTTTAATAGAATTATCATTAGCCTTCGATAACTGATCAGCTTAGCTACCTGTGTGGCACAACAGGTGCGAGGGCCCGTTAAACGCTGCTTGCAGCTTTAATATTAACTTTGTTTCTGTCATCACATATGGACAACACCCAACCTATCTGGAAAGTAGCAAAGGCTGACAAAAGTCTTCAGTTTTCTATAGTGAAAGCTTATTAAACATCAGCATTCAGGAAGGAGCTAACGCTGCCCCACGTTAATCCAGAAATGGGTTAATGGGCAGAATGATCAGGCCTGGAATTCTTCTGGAACACTGCCACTTAAGTTCAGTCACCACATGTTACATACTGTATATCAGTTGGCTTTTTTAGCTCATGCTTATATATGATTTAGATGTCATCTTACAATGAGTCTGATCAAATGTATTTAACTTAAGCAGAAAAGGGCTATTGGGTACCCATTGCCCAGTGGTTCAGTTAGTAGACTTGAAAATTAAATATGAGCAATATAAGCATCCTCTTTCATTAAAGTGATTAAAAACTTACATGTATGCATGTTTTCTACAGATACCGAATGCCTGTGGCATCTGTTGAAAGCAAGCTCTGACTGGTTCCCTGATGTGGGCCTTGGAAGTTTCTATACAACAGCTGGGTTGGAGCATGACACCTCTGTGTTTGAACAGACTCGGCTGACCTACAACACAGAAAAACACAGCAGGATAACGCGCCACGTTATAAAGCGCAAATCATCTCAGACTGGTTTCTTGAACATGACAATGAGTTCCCTGTACAAATGGCCTCCACAGTCACCAGATCTCAATCCAATAGAGCACCTTTGGGATGTGGTGAAATGATATATATATATATATATATATATATATATATATATATATATATATATATATATATACACATATATACATACACATCTGTGATAACAGATACGTAACAACAATTCACACAGAGGAGAGCTTTGAACAAACATTATTTAGTAACATAATACAATAACACAGTATGATAGGCTGGCATAATTTCATCATCCTTCATTTTATGTATTGTATCAGAAATGACTTTAGTGGCCTTTATAACCTCCTTGCATCTTTTAGCAAAGTCTGCCACCGTCTCCCCCTTCTCCACCTGATCATATTCTTCCGGAGCAGCTATTGCGAGCTCGGCAATCGCTGCAGTCCTCACAATAGTAAGTCTGTCTACTCCATACTTCTCGAAGGATTTGGCCATATTCTTCCCCGTCTGGAAAATGGCAAGGACTTCCTTGTACCTCTTCACCACATCACCTGGTCCTCCAACTAATATAAACACACAAGAACAAGAAGGAATGTATCATTTGAATCATGAGATTGATGAGAAGAAAAAAACAAATCATTGTATTTTACTGTTAATGTTCAATGTGCCGCGAGACACACTAATCCCATATGTGACACCTCAACACAGTGTAGAAGGATTTTCTGGCACAACTTCACCAAGGTACATGGAAACACCATGACACACACAGGGAATTATCAAGGCTAAATTGGGAGAAAAAGAGGGGAAAATGCTAAATAAAAATGGACACATTTGGGGTGAATCATTTTTGGAAATTAACATTCATTTGGACCGTACTGGTCCTTCTGGTACATCCCTCTATCAGCGTGCAGGGCTTGAATTTAGCACTCGCCACTTGCCATTTGCGACCCAAATTCCTCCAGTGGCGAGACAGATTTTCTTGCCACTTGGCTAGTTAGAAAAATCGAGATTCCCAACTTTTGTGCCATTTATAAATCAAATTGAGATTCCCAATACTGTGCGCACCATTGCACCTTTTTATTTTTTATTCTTGATGTCAACTCCGGGTGAACCGTCTGAGTCTGACTCTGAAGAATGAATAGTAAACACTCTGAAGAACAACTGGAGAAAATGGACCAATGCAATGTCTCAGTTTGACCAGCAGGGGACACACTGTATAGTTCCTTAAATGGTTTAGCTGGTGTCTTGTGGTTGTCTTAAGACAGGCTAGGTTGGTTGTTGTAGTCTTTATAAGACACTTTCGAGCTAATAATAAAAAGGCTGCTTGTTTTTAAATTCACTTGTTCGTTCTCATTTGGACATTTTTATCCAGCCCAGAATAAACACATTATTTATACAATACACCTGCTGCATTATAGAATATACAGACAGGACAGGATCAAAGTGTTACTTTGAAGGTGTAATGTTATATATTCCTCCATAAATGTTAGATTTACAATTAAGTAGGCAACTACTGAAATTAAATTATACAAGAACACATCATGCAATCTCATTTTCCACCAATAGTATAGTAGTACACTACTGAATGATAATTGTAGCGTATAGAAAAACAGGATTGATGTAATATGGTACTACGATGACTGCTATATACAAATGATGTCGAAATACAAAAGTAAAGCAACGTTTTGGTTTTGGCTAGTAAAAAATCTGGTTGGCTAATAACTTTTTTCATCTACTAGCCACTTGGCTAGTAAGTCAAAAAGTTAATTTCAAGCCCTGTCAGCTTGTCATGAGAGATTGATCTACTTGTAGGGACAACAGACACATACAGCTCAAGCCAGCCAAGAAATACGTTTCACATACCCCGCAGGCGAGAGCGATGTTTGCTTTTCTTCGCCTTTTTCTCCTTATCCTGTCAGAGCTGGATTCAGAGCTGGATTCAGAGTCATCCTCACTGTCGTCTTCACTGTCATGCTGCATCTCAGATCCCCTCATCGCTTCATCATCACTGTCTTCTCTTCTGGACTGTTGAGCCTCCTTGAGACATGTCAAAGCTATGGATGCAAGGATTGATAGTTGATTACATCAGTTTGATTGCTTATTGTATACAAACACCTACAACAACAAACACAGCTATGACACAACTTTCGCACCCACAGCGTACACACCCATCATTCTTTAACCCTCGAGCATCCCTTAAAATTAATATACACTTTTTACCCATAGTCCAAATTTGCCTCATTGACTACCATCTCATAAAAGTGCAATAAAAATGTAATACATATTTATTTTCACTTTCACCACATAAAATCTTTTCAACAACTTCAGACCTGGCCATAGATATAAAGTTAATTATAATCTTTAAACATTATTTTTACAACTCCTGATTTTTTCAATAGAAAAATCACAAAATGTGCAATATTTTCAAAAATTAGGTTCAAAGTGAAATATATTACAGCATTGACTATGTCAATAATTGATAACATTTATTTTGATGCATTATTATTTTTGGAACAATGATTGTTCATTTAAAAAAACTTACACTCTTTACCTTCATGTCTAAATTTGCCCCATTGACTCCCATTATAACCACATATTTTTTATGTACTGTAATTCTTACCTATTATAATTTTTTTCAGACGAATTCCTAATAAATCTAAGCCTCTACCTTCAAAATACAGAGAAAACAGGTTTTATGTCTGGTGACCCCCCCAAAACTAGCAGGGGCAGCAGAGCTTCATCACATCAAGTTTCAGTGACGTCTCATCCATCCCGCTCCGTGTTTAGTTGGGGTCTTTCGTTTAAAAAAGTGTCAGCCTCCACAAGGTGTATTAGCTTCTACACACACCCTTTCAGTTACATGACTGAGAAGTCAGTCTTTCAAATTTAACGACGTAAACTTCTTCTTCTCCATTATTCAAGTGTTACTGAGTCAAATATGCAGCATCTTTTACATTTTGTCAGAATTATGTATTTGTTATGACAACTCGATTTGTGAACTTTTGGCGTGCGGCGTTCAGGCCAATTCGGAACTAAGGCTTTTAACTAAGGCCTAATATTGGTGCTCCTAATCGGGAAATTCAGAGTCTTCTTGGAGAATCAGTTTTCTGACATCACACAACAATGTCTAATGTCAATGTCTGGAACGCTTTGAAGACAGAAATGGGAGTTTTCAATGGGGAAACCCAGAGTTCTGAGGTGTCATGAACGCAGCATTAGCGCGCACCAGAACGCAGGAGTTATCGCAGTGTAACCTGGGTGTAACTGCCTTGTAGGAGGAGCAGAATTTTCTGGCAGGACGGACAGTAATTGTAACAGGATAGCCATTTACCAAGCTGCACGTTTCATTTTAGGAGCACACGGCATGCGTGGGTTAAAGTTAGCAAACAAGTTGAGTGAGCTGACAGAAGGCAAAAAAAAAAAAACACAAACACCTCAAACTAATTGAATGGCTCCAAAAGAAAAAAATACTGAGATGGAAAGTCAAGTGCAACCGGTGTCATCACAAAATGAAGCTGAAGAAAAAGATTGTGGATATGTGGACCGATTTGAATGGTACGTAACTTTGGCTAACATTGTGGGATAACTTTTTTGGTCAGTATTATTAGGGCCCGAGCACCTTCAGTGCGAAGGCCCTATTGTATCTGTAGGAATTCTTTGTATTATTTTTCTGACGAAAGGAGGGCCTTTTTGCCCCCCTAAATGTGCCCAAAAAGTCACCAAATTTTGCACGCAAGCCAGACCTGGCGAAAAATTTGATATTTAATGGTTTGCATTGATGGGCGTGGCAAAATGGCTTAACAGCGCCCCCTTGAAAACTTTGTGCCTCAAGCCCCACGATACGATTTGACGTACATGCATGAAAATCGGTACACACCTGTATCATGGCCGAACTTAAAGAAAAGTCTCTGGGCGTCATGGCCGAAACCGAACAGGATGTCGGCCATTTTGAATTAATCGTGTTCTTTTGTCGAAATTTATGCCATTCCTTTGGCAGTTAATACGGCCCGAACCGTAACGTGCACCCAGGTGTGTTATACATCAAAATGTGCGTCTCCATCCTGCGACACCACGCATTACTTTTCTCTTTCAAATGCGTTACCGTGGCGACGCTAGATGCCAAAAAGCGTGCCCACCCATCATCTGATTGGTTCAGACAGAAAAAACTTTGTTCCTCAAGCCCCACAATACGGTTTGACGTACATGAATGAAAATCGGTACACACCTGTATCATGTCGCAACTTTAAGAAAAGTCTCTTGGCGCCATGGCCGAAACTGAACAGGAAGTTGGCCATTTTGAACATTCTGAATTAATCGAGTAATTTTGGAGCAATTTATGCCATTCCTTCGGCAATTAATATGGCTCGAACCGTAACGTGCACCGAGGTGTGTTATACATCAAAATGTGCGTCTCCATCCTGTGACTACGCGCATTACTTTTCTCTTTCAAAAGTGTTACCGTGGCGACGCTAGACGCCAGAAAGCGGACCCCCCCATCATCTGATTGGTCCATATTTGATAGTTCCCCAAAAGTCACCAGATTTTGCACGTAAGCCAGGCCTGGCGAAAAATTTGATATTTAATGGTTTGCATTAATGGCCGTGGCAAAATGGCTCAACAGCGCCCCCTTTAAAACTTTGTGCCTCAAGCCCCACGATACGGTTTGACGTACATGCACGAAAATCGGTACACACCTGTATCATGTCGCAACTTAAAGAAAAGTCTCTTGGTGCCATGGCCGAAACCGAACAGGAAGTCAGCCATTTTGAATTAATTGTCTAATTTTGGCGCAATTCATGCCATTCTTTCGGCAATTAATACAGCCCGAACCGTCACGTGCACCCAGGTGTGTTATACATCAAAATGTGCGTCTCCATCCTGCGACTACGCGCATTACTTTTCTCTTTCAAAAGTGTTACCGTGGCGACACCAGACGCCAAAAAGCGCGCCTCCCCTTCATCTGATTGGTCCATATTTGATAGTTCTCCAAAAGTCACCAAATTTTGCATGCAAGCCAGGCTTGGTGATAAATTTGATATTTCATGGTTTGCATTAATGGGCGTTGCCTAACGGCTCAACAGCGCCCCCTAGAATACTTTTCTCTGCCATAACTTTTGAAAGGTTTGACATAAAGAGTCGTGGGACTAAAGGTGTCATGGGACTCGGTATTGAGTCCTTGACCATAATTCGTGAAAATTAGCCGCGCCCCTTCTTCTGATTGGTTGAACCTATTTTCTGCTATAACTTTTGAATGGTTTGACATAGGAAGTCATGGGTGGTGTCATTTGTGATATGCTTATGGGGGGCGGTGGCCGTGAGTGCGAGGGCCCGTTCATCGCTGCTTGCAGCTTTAATTATTATTATTATTAGGGCCCGAGCACTTGCAGTGCGAAGGCCCTATTGTATTTGCAGGAATTTTTATTATTATTATTATTATTATTAGGGCCCGAGCACTTGCAGTGCGAAGGCCCTATTGTATCTGTAGGAATTCTTCGCGTTATTATTATTAGGGCCCGAGCACCTTCAGTGCGAAGGCCCTATTGTATCTGTAGGAATTTTTATTATTATGGGCATGCCAAGTAGTGGCATGACCATATTGCAATCGTCCAGAATGGCCCAAAGGGCAATGCTGCTAGCATGCTAAAGTCGCAAAAGTCCCACTGCACACCAGCGGGTGTACAGCATGACCCCGCACTGATGTGGAAAAAAAAAATCCCCAAAAAGTAAAACACGGCCGAAAAAATGAGGAAAAACATGAAAATGAAGGCGTAAATTAGTACCCAGAAAAGGTTTCCCTTTTCTTATTTTTATTATTATTATTATTATTATTCTTATTCCGCACTTTTTTTCGTCCGTTAATACGGCCCGAACCGCAACGTGCACCGATGCATGGCATACATCGTTGGATGCGTCTCCATCGTGATTCGATGGGCATTACTTTTCTCCGTAATAGGGGTTACCGTGGCAACGCTAGTTGCCAAAAAGCAAAAAAAAAGGCGAAAATTCCCACGCTTATTGCTCGGCCGAACTTTATCGTAGAGACATCGTTCAAACTTTCAAACACTCGGCCCGATAGTCACTAAAGGACCATAAAACTTCATCATGCTACTTATTACGGTTTTTGCGATATTTAACTTTCAATTTAAAAAAAAAATCTATTTTATTTTGGACGCTTGTTGCTAGGCAACGGTTTATCGTACAGACATCATTACAACATTGACAAACCCGGGACGCTTTGTACTGCAACATATTTTAGTCTCGTCATGCTTGCTATTACGGTTTTTGAGATATTCCACATTGTTCATTTTGATGCTAACGGAACTTCGGATGCTTGTTGCGCGGCAACGCGGTATCGCAGAGACTTTGTTCCAACGTTAAAAGACTCAGGTTGATGTGGACTACAACATACTGAGGTCTCATTACGCTGTCGTTTACAGCTTTTGAGATATTAAAGCCAAATTGTCCCATTCTATCCTATGGGGCTTGTTACCATGGCAACAAAAACCAATGCATTTGTATGGGGGACCATGTGAATAAACAATCTGTTAATGCTGCCCGAACCGGAATGTGCACCCATGCATGGCATATATCGTTGGATGCGTCTCCATCGTGCCTCGATGGGCATTACTTTTCTCAGTCAAAAGTGTTACCGTGGCAACGCTAGATGCCAAAAAGCAAAAAAAAAGGCAAAAATTCAGACGCTTATTGCTTGGTCGAACTTTATCGTAGAGACATCGTTCAAACTTTCAAACACTCGGCCCGATTGTCCCTAACGCTACGTACAACCTCATTATGCTAATTATTACAGTTTTTGCGATATTGGCCTTTCATTTTTTTTTTTATTTCTGTTTGAATTTGGACGCTTGTTGCTAGGCAACAGGTTATCGTAGAGACATCGTACAAATGTCCCCTGACTCGGCACGCTGTGGACTTCAACATACTCAAATTTCATGAAGCTGGCATTTAAGGAAATTTTATGTCAAAATCCAGGCCAAATGGCCCCATTCATTCAAATGGGGTTTTGTACCATGGTGAAAAAAAAACCTATCCGTTAACGTAGCCTGAACCGGAACATGCTCCCATGCACGGCATACATCGTTGGATGCGTCTCCATTGTGCCTCGATGGGCATTGCTTTTCTCAGTCAAAAGCGTTACCGTGGGGACGCTAGACGGCAAAAAGCGCGCCCCATTAATAGCTATTGGGAGCACAGGAATGAATGAAATACAACCGTAAACACCTCAAACTGACATAAAACCGCCCCCAACACAAACACTGCAGCCCCAAACCAGAGCAGCGAGAGGGCTCGAATGGGCGGTAGGGCATGCCCATATCAAAATTTCCAGAAATTTTCTAGTTATTATTCTTATTATTCCGCACTTTTTTTCGTCCATTAATACGGCCCGAACCGCAACGTGCACCCATGCATGGCATACATCGTTGGATGCGTCTCCATCGTGATTCGATGGGCATTACTTTTCTCAGTAATAGGGGTTACCATGGCAACGCTAGTTGCTAAAAAGCAAAAAAAAAGGCGAAAATTCCCGCGCTTATTGCTCGGCCGAACTTTATCGTAGAGACATCGTTCAAACTTTGAAACACTCGGCCCGATAGTCTTTAAAGGACCATACAACTTCATCATTCTAGTTATTACGGTTTTTGCGATATTTAACTTTCAATTTAAAAAAAAAATCACTTTTATTTTGGACGCTTGTTGCTAGGCAACGGTTTATCGTACAGACATCATTACAACATTGACCAACCCGGGACGCTTTGTACTGCAACATATTTTAGTCTCGTCATGCTTGCTATTACGGTTTTTGAGATATTCCACATTGTTCATTTTGATGCTAACGGAACTTCGGATGCTTGTTGCGCGGCAACGCGGTATCGCAGAGACTTGGTTCCAACGTTAAAAGACTCAGGTTGATGTGGACTACAACATACTGAGGTCTCATTACGCTGTCGTTTACAGCTTTTGAGATATTAAAGCCAAATTGTCCCATTCTATCCTATGGGGCTTGTTACCATGGCAACAAAAACCTAATGCTGCTCGGACCGCAATGTGCACCCATGCATGGCATATATCGTTGGATGCGTCTCCATCGTGCCTCAATGGGCATTACTTTTCTCAGTCAAAAGTGTTACCGTGGCAACGCTAGATGCCAAAAAGCAAAAAAAAAGGCGAAAATTCAGACGCTTATTGCTCGGCCGGACTTTATCGTAGAGACATCGTTCAAACTTTCAAACACTCGGCCTGATTGGCACTAACGGACCCTAGAACCTCATTATGCCAACTTTTAAAGCTTTTGCGATATTGACCTTTCTTTTTTTTTTTAATTTCCGTTTGACTTTGGATGCTTGTTGCTAGGCAACAGATTATCGTAGAGACATGATACAAATGTTCCCCGACTCGGCAAGCTGTGATCTTCAACATATTCCAATTTCATGAAGCTGTGATTTAAGGAAGCTTTAATGTAAAATCCATGCCAAATGGCCCCATTCATTCGGATGGTTTTTTTTTTACCACGGTGGAAAAAAACCCTATCCGTTAACGTAGTCTGAACCGGAACGTGCACCCATGCACGGCATACACCGTTAGATGCTTCTCCATCGTGCCTCGATGGGCATTACTTTTCTCAGTCAAAAGCGTTACAGTGGGGACGCTAGACGGCAAAAAGCGCGCCCCATTAATAGCTATTGGGAGCACAGGAATGAATGCAATACAACCGTAAACACCTCAAACTGACATAGAACCGCCCCGAACACAAACACTACAGCCCTAAACCAAAGCGGCGAGAGGGGACGAATGGGCACTAGGGCATGCCCATATCAAAATTTCCAGAAATTTTCTAGTTATTCTTATTATTCCGCACTTTTTTTTGTCCGTTAATACGGCCCGAACCGCAACGTGCACCCATGCATGGCATACATCGTTGGATGCGTCTCCATCGTGATTCGATGGGTATTACTTTTCTCAGTAATAGGGGTTACCGGGGCAACGCTAGTTGCCAAAAAGCAAAAAAAAAGGCAAAAATTCCCGCGCTTATTGCTCGGCCAAACTTTATCGTAGAGACATCGTTCAAACTTTGAAACAGTCGGCCCGATAGTCTTTAAAGGACCATACAACTTCATCATGCTAGTTTTTACGGTTTTTTCGATATTTAACTTTCAATTTAAAAAAAAAATCACTTTTATTTTGGACGCTTGTTGCTAGGCAACGGTTTATCGTACAGACATCAGTACAACATTGACCAACCCGGGACGCTTTGTACTGCAACATATTTTAGTCTCGTCATGCTTGCTATTACGGTTTTTGAGATATTCCACATTGTTCATTTTGATGCTAACGGAACTTTGGATGCTTGTTGCGCGGCAACGCGGTATCGCAGAGACTTGGTTCCAACGTTAAAAGACTCAGCTTCATGTGGACTACAACATACTGAGGTCTCATTACGCTGTCGTTTACAGCTTTTGAGATATTAAAGCCAAATTGTCCCATTCTATCCTATGGGGCTTGTTACCATGGCAACAAAAACCAATGCATTTGTATGGGGGACCATGTGAATAAACAATCTGTTAATGCTGCCCGAACCGGAACGTGCACCCATGCATGGCATACATTGTTGGATGCGTCTCCATCGTGCCTCGATGGGCATTACTTTTCTCAGTCGAAAGTGTTACCGTGGCAACGCTAGATGCCAAAAAGCAAAAAAAAAGGCAAAAATTCAGACGCTTATTGCTCGGTCGAACTTTATCGTAGAGACATCGTTCAAACTTTCAAACACTCGGCCCGATTGTCCCTAACGCTACGTACAACCTTATTATGCTAATTATTACAGTTTTTGCAATATTGGCCTTTCATTTTTTTTAAATTTCTGTTTGAATTTGGACGCTTGTTGCTAGGCAACAGGTTATCGTAGAGACATCGTACAAATGTCCCCTGACTCGGCACGCTGTGGACTTCAACATACTCAAATTTCATGAAGCTGGCATTTAAGGAAATTTTATGTCAAAATCCAGGCCAAATGACCCCATTCATTCGGATGGGGTTTTGTACCATGGTGAAAAAAAAAACCTATCCGTTAACGTAGCCTGAACCGGAACATGCACCCATGCAAGGCGTACACCGTTAGATGCGTCTCCATCTTGCCTCGAAGGGCATTACTATTCTCAGTCAAAAGCGTTACCGTGGCAACGCTAGATGCCAAAAAGCGCGCCCCATTAATAACTATTGGGAGCACAGGAATGAATGAAATACAAGTGTAAAAACACCTCAAACTGACATAGAACCACCCTAAACACAACCGCTACAGCCCAAAACCAAAGCAGCGAGAGGGGACGAATGGGCGGTAGGGCATGCCCATATCAAAATTTCCAGAAATTTTCTAGTTATTATTATTTTCCTGACAAAGTGAAGGCCTTTTTGCCCCCCTTAACATGCCCAAAAAGTCACCAAATTTTGCACCCTAGTCAGGCCTGGCGAAAAATTTGATATTTAATGGTTTGCATTAATGGGCGTGGCAAAATGGCTCAACAGCGCCCCCTTGAAAACTTTGTGCCTCAAGCCCCACGATACGGTTTGACGTACATGCACGAAAATCGGTACACACCTGTATCATGGCGCAACTGAAAGAAAAGTCTCTTGGCGTCATGCCCGAAACCGAACAGGAAGTCGGCCATTTTGAATTAGTCGTGTCATTTTGGCGAAATTTATGCCATTCCTTCGAAAGTTAATTCAGCCCGAACCGTAACGTGCCCCCAAGTGTGTTATACATCAAAATGTGCGTCTCCATCCTGCGACAACACGCATTACTTTTCTCTTTCAAAAGCGTTACCGTGGCGGCGCTAGACGCCAAAAAGCGCGCCCACCCTTCATCTGATTGGTTCGACAGAAAAAACTTTGTGCCTCAAGCCCCATAATACGGTTTGACGTACATGAATGAAAATCGGTACACTCCTGTATTATGTCGCAACTAAAAGAAAAGTCTCTTGGCGCCATGGCCGAAACCGAACAGGAAGTCGGCCATTTTGAACATTCTGAATTAATTGCGTAATTTTGGAGCAATATATGCCATTCCTTCGAGAGTTAATTCAGCCCGAACCGTATCGTGAACCCAGATGTGTTATACATCAAAATGTGCGTCTCCATCCTGCGACTACACGCATTACTTTTCTCTTTGAAAAGTGTTACCGTGGCGACGCTAGACACCAACAAGCGCACCCCCCCTTCATCTGATTGGTCCATATTTGATAGTTCCCCAAAAGGCACCAAATTTGGCACGCAAGCCAGGCCTGGCGATAAATTTGATCTTTCATGGTTTGCATTAATGGGCGTGGCAAAATGGCTCAACAGCGCCCCCCGTAAAACTTTGTGCCTCAAGCCCCACAATACGGTTTGACGTACATGCACGAGAATCGCTACACACCTGTATCATGGCACAACTTAAAGAAAAGTCTCTTGGAGCCATGGCCGAAACCGAACAGGATGTCGGCCATTTTGAATAAATTGTGTAATTTTGGCGAAATTTATGCCATTCCTTCGGCAGTTAATTCAGCCCGAACCGTAACGTGCACCCAGGTGTGTTATACATCAAAATGTGCGTCTACATCCTGCGGCACCACGCATTACTTTTCTCTTTCAAAAGTGTTACCGTGGCGACGCTAGACGCCAAAAGGCGTGCCCCCCCTTCATGTGATTGGTCCATATTTGATAGTTCTCCAAAAGTCACCAAATTTTGCATGCAAGCCAGGCTTGGCGATAAATTTGATATTTCATGGTTTGCATTAATGGGCGTGGCCTAACGGCTCAACAGCGCCCCCTAGAATACTTTTCTCTGCCATAACTTTTGAATGGTTTGACATAGGAAGTTGTGAGTGGTGTCATGGGACTCTGTAATGAGTCCTTAAGCTTTGTTGGCCTTAATTAGCCCCGACCCTTCTTCTGATTGGTTGTCCCGATTCTCTGCTATAACATTGGAATGGTTTGACATAGAGAGTCCTGGGTGGTGTCATCAGATTCTTTATGGAGTCCTTGACCTTCATTGGCCAGAATTAGCCCCGCCCCTTCTTCTGATTGGTTGTCCCTTTTTTCTGCTATAACTTTTTAATGGTTTGACATAGGAACTCGTGGGTGGTGTCATGGGACTCTGTACTGAGTTCTTAAGCTTCGTTGGCCTTAATTAGCCCCGCCCCACCTTCTGATTGGTTGTCCCGATTTTCTGCTATAACTTTGGAATGGTTTAACATAGAGAGTCGTGGGTGGTGTCATCAGATTCTGTGTGGAGTCCCTGACATTCATTGGCCTGAATTATCCCCGCCCCTTCTTCTGATTGGTTGTCCCGATTTTCTGCTATAACTTTGGAATGGTTTAACATAGAGAGTCGTGGGTGGTGTCATCAGATTCTGTGTGGAGTCCTTGACCTTCATTGGCCTGAATTAGCCCCGCCCCTTCTTCTGATTGGTTGTCCCTTTTTTCTGCTATAACTTTTCAATGGTTTGACATAGGAAGTCGTGGGTGGTGTCATGGGACTCTGTAATGAGTTCTCAAGCTTCGTTGGCCTTAATTAGCCCCGCCCCTTCTTCTGATTGGTTGTCCCGATTTTCTGCTATAACTTTGGAATGGTTTGACATTGGAAGTCGTGGGTGGTGTCATCAGATTCTTTATGGAGTCCTTGACCTTCATTGGCATGAATTAGCCCCGCCCCTTCTTCTCATTGGTTTTCCCTTTTTTCTGCTATAGCTTTTGAATGGTTTGACATAGGAAGTCGTGGGTGGTGTCTTTTCTGATATGTTTATGGGGGGCGGTGGCCGTGAGTGCGAGGGCCCGTTCATCGCTGCTTGCAGCTTTAATTATTATTATTATTTTTCTGACGAAAGGAGGGCCTTTTTGCCCCCCTAAACGTGCCCAAAAAGTCACCAAATTTTGCATGCAAGGCAGGCCTGGCGAAAAATTTGATATTTAATGGTTTGCATTAATGGGCGTGGCAAAATGGCTCAACAGCGCCCCCTTGAAAACTTTGTGCCTCAAGCCCCACGATACGGTTTGACGTACATGCACGAAAATCGCTACACACCTGTATCATGGCACAACTTCAAGAAAAGTCTCTTGGAGCCATGCCCGAAACCGAACAGGAAGTCGGCCATTTTGAATTAATTGTGTAATTTTGGCGCAATTTATGCCCTTCCTTCGGCAGTTAATACGGCCCGAACCGTAACGTGCCCCCAAGTGTGTTATACATCAAAATGTGCGTCTCCATCCTCCGACACCACGCATTACTTTTCTCTTTCAAAAGCGTTACCGTGGCGACGCTAGACGACAAAAAGCGCGCCCACCCTTCATCTGATTGGTTCAGACCGAAAAAACTTTGCGCCTCAAGCCCCATAATACGCTTTGACGTACATGAACGAAAATCGGTACACACCTGTATCATGTCGCAACTTAAAGAAAAGTCTCTTGGCGCCATGGCCGAAACCGAACAGGAAGTCGGCCATTTTGAACATTCTGAATTAATCGCATAATTTTGGAGCAATATATGCCATTCCTTCGAGGATTAATACGGCCCGAACCGTATCGTGCACCCAGATGTGTTATACAACAAAATGTGCGTCTCCATCCTGCGACTACACGCATTACTTTTCTCTTTCAAAAGTGTTACCGTGGCGACGCTAGACGCCAACAAGCGCACCCCCCCTTCATCTGATTGGTCCATATTTGATAGTTCCCCAAAAGGCACCAAATTTGGCATGCAAGCCAGGCCTGGCGGTAAATTTGATATTTTATGGTTTGCATTAATGGGCGTGGCAAAATGGCTCAACAGCGCCCCCTTGAAAACTTTGTGCCTCAAGCCCCACGATACGGTTTGACGTACATGCACGAAAATCGCTACACACCTGTATCATGGCACAACTTCAAGAAAAGTCTCTTGGAGCCATGCCCGAAACCGAACAGGAAGTCGGCCATTTTGAATTAATCGTGTAATTTTGGCGCAATTTATGCCCTTCCTTCGGCAGTTAATACGGCCCGAACCGTAACCTGCATCCAGGTGTGTTATACATCAAAATATGCGTCTCCATCCTGCGACACCACGCATTACTTTTTTCTTTCAAAAGCGTTACCGTGGCGACGCTAGACGCCAAAAAGTGCGCCCACCCTTCATCTGATCGGTTCAGATAGAAAAAACTTTGCGCCTCAAGCCCCACAATACGGTTTGACGTACATGAACGAAAATCGGTACACACCTGTATCATGTCGCAACTTAAAGAAAAGTCTCTTGGCGCCATGGCCGAAACCGAACAGGAAGTCGGCCATTTTGAACATTCTGAATTAATCGCGTAATTTTGGAGCAATATATGCCATTCCTTCGAGAATTAATACGGCCCGAACCGTATCGTGAACCCAGATGTGTTATACATCAAAATGTGCGTCTCCATCCTGCGACTACGCGCATTACTTTTCTCTTTCAAAAGTGTTACCGTGGCGACGCTAGACGCCAAAAGGCGCGGCCCCCCTGCATCTGATTGGTCCATTATTGATAGTTCCCCAAAAGTCACCAAATTTTGCATGCAAGGCAGGCCTGGCGATAAATTTGATATTTCATGGTTTGTATTAATGGGCGTGGCAAAATGGCTCAACAGCGCCCCCCGGAAAACTTTGTGCCTCAAGCCCCACAATACGGTTTGACGTACATGCATGAAAATCGGTACACACCTGTATCATGTCGCAACTTAAAGAAAAGTCTCTTGGAGCCATGGCCAAAACCGAACAGGAAGTCGGCCATTTTGAAATCTGATTGGTCCATATTTGATAGTTCTCCAAAAGTCACCAAATTTTGCATGCAAGACAGACTTGGCGATAAATTTGATATTTCATGGTTTGCATTAATGGGCGTGGCCTAACGGCTCAACAGCGCCCCCTAGAATACTTTTATCTGCCATAACTTTTGAATGGTTTGACATAGGAAGTTGTGGGTGGTGTCATGGGACTCTGTAATGAGTCCTTAAGCTTCGTTGGCCTTAATTAGCCCCGCCCCTTCTTCTGATTGGTTGTCCCGATTTTCTGCTATAACTTTTTAATGGTTTGACATAGGAAGTTGTGGGTGGTGTCATGGGACTCTGTAATGAGTCCTTAATCTTTGTTGGCCTTAATTAGCCCCGCCCCTTCTTCTGATTGGTTGTCCCGATTTTCTGCTATAACTTTGGAATGGTTTGACATAGAGAGTCGTGGCCGGTGTCATCAGACTCTGTATGGAGTCCTTGACCTTCATTGGCCTGAATTTGCCTTGCCCCTTCTTCTGATTGGTTGTTCCTTCTTTCTGCTATAACTTTTGAATGGTTTGACATAGAGAGTCGTGGGTGGTGTCATTTCTGATATGCTTATGGGGGCGGTGGCCGTGAGTGCGAGGGCCCGTTCATCGCTGCTTGCAGCTTTAATTATTATTATTATTTTCCTGACAAAAGGAAGGCCTTTTTGCCCCCCTAAACGTGCCCAAAAAGTCACCAAATTTTGCACCCAAGTCAGGCCTGGCGAAAAATTTGATATTTAATGGTTTGCATTAATGGGCGTGGCAAAATGGCTCAACAGCGCCCCCTTGAAAACTTTGTGCCTCAAGCCCCACAATACGGTTTGACGTACATGCACGAAAATCGGTACACGCCTGTATCATGGGACAACTTAAAGAAAAGTCTCTTGGCGTCATGCCCGAAACCAAACAGGAAGTCGGCCATTTTGAATTAGTCGTGTCATTTTGGCGAAATTTATGCCATTCCTTCGAAAGTTAATTCAGCCCGAACCGTAACGTGCACCCAGGTGTGTTATACATCAAAATGTGCGTCTCCATCCTGCGACAACACGCATTACTTTTCTCTTTCAAAAACGTTACCGTGGCGACGCTAGACGCCAAAAAGCGCGCCCACCCTTCATCTGATTGGTTCGACAGAAAAAACTTTGTGCCTCAAGCCCCATAATACGGTGTGACGTACATGAAGGAAAATCGGTACACACCTGTATCATGTCACAACTTAAAGAAAAGTCTCTTGGCGCCATGGCCTAAACCGAACAGGAAGTCGGCCATTTTGAACATTCTGAATTAATTGCGTAATTTTGGAGCAATATATGCCATTCCTTCGAGAGTTAATTCAGCCCGAACCGTATCGTGAACCCAGATGTGTTATACATCAAAATGTGCGTCTCCATCCTGCGACTACACGCATTACTTTTCTCTTTCGAAAGTGTTACCGTGGCGACGCTAGACGCCAACAAGCGCACCCCCCCTTCATCTGATTGGTCCATATTTGATAGTTCCCCAAAAGGCACCAAATTTGGCATGCAAGCCAGGCCTGGCGATAAATTTGATATTTCATGGTTTGCATTAATGGGCGTGGCAAAATGGCTCAACAGCGCCCCCCGGAAAACTTTGTGCCTCAAGCCCCACAATACGGTTTGACGTACATGCACGAAAATCGCTACACACCTGTATCATGGCACAACTTAAAGAAAAGTCTCTTGGCGCCATGGCCGAAACCGAACAGGATGTCGGCCATTTTGAATAAATTGTGTCATTTTGGCGAAATTTATGCCATTCCTTCGGCAGTTAATTCAGCCCGAACCGTAACGTGCACCCAGGTGTGTTATACATCAAAATGTGCGTCTCCATCCTGCAACACCACGCATTACTTTTCTCTTTCAAAAGCGTTACCGTGGCGACGCTAGACGCCAAAAGGCGCGCCCCCCCTTCATGTGATTGGTCCATATTTGATAGTTCTCCAAAAGTCACCAAATTTTGCATGCAAGCCAGATTTGGCGATAAATTTGATATTTCATGGTTTGCATTAATGGGCGTGGCTAACGGTTCAACAGCGCCCCCTAGAATACTTTTCTCTGCCATAACTTTTGAATGGTTTGACATAGAGAGTTGTGGGTTGTGTCATGGGACTCTGTAATGAGTCCTTAAGCTTCGTTGGCCTTAATAAGCCCCGCCCCTTCTTCTGATTGGTTGTCCCGATTTTCTGCTATAACTTTGGAATGGTTTGACATAGAGAGTCGTGGGTGGTGTCATCAGATTCTTTATGGAGTCCTTGACCTTCATTGGCCTGAATTAGCCCCGCCCCTTCTATTGATTGGTTGTCCCTTTTTTCTGCTATAACTTTTGAATGCTTTAACATAGAGAGTCGTGGGTGGTGTCATGGGACTCTGTAATGAGTTCTAAAGCTTCGTTGGCCTTAATTAGCCCCGCCCCTTCTTCTGATTGGTTGTCCCGATTTTCTGCTATAACTTTGGAATGGTTTGACATAGAGAGTCCCGCTTCCTAATTCAAACGTCTGCCGGCCCCGCCCCCCGACCAATCAGTGGCGAGTAGGGTGATGACGGCCCCGCCCCCCGACCAATCAGTGGCGAGTAGGGTGATGGCGGCCCCGCCCCCCGACCAATCAGTGGCGAGTAGGGTGATGACGGCCCCGCCCCCCGACCAATCAGTGGCGAGTAGGGTGATGACGGCCCCGCCCCCCGACCAATCAGTGGCGAGTAGGGTGATGACGGCCCCGCTCCCCGACCAATCAGCTGCCTTTAATGTGGTGACGTCAGAAATAGACCCGTGCTCAGCCCGGTTAGAACCTCGGCAGAATGGTTACAGAAAAAGTAATAAAAATAGTAGTGTTTTACTAATATTTATACCTTACAAATATTTAAAAAATTAGGAAAAAAAAGTTCCAGACATTTTATCGCTATTTTGGTCTCTCTTAAGACAGTAAGTCAAAGTGAAAGTGATAGCTGAGTCTTAGCTCAGCGACAACATTGCGGTCTTTGATGCCAGAGGTCGGGAGTTCGAGACTGGCAGTAGGCTATAATGAAATTTTTTGTCAGCAATTTTTGTGTTTTTTTTACATCAAAATGTGCGTCTCCATCCTGCGACTACGCACATTACTTTGCTCTTTCAAAAGTGTTACCGTGGCGACGCTAGACGCGAAAAAGCGCACCCCCCCTTCATCTGATTGGTCCATATTTGATAGTTCTCCAAAAGTCACCAAATTTTGCATGCAAGCCAGGCCTGGTGATAAATTTGATATTTCATGGTTTGCATTAATGGGCGTGGCCTAACGGCTCAACAGCGCCCCCTAGAATACTTTTCTCTGCCATAACTTTTGAATGGTTTGACATAGAGAGTCGTGGGTGGTGTCACCAGACTCTGTATGGAGTCCTTGACCTTCTTTGGCCTGAATTAGCCCCGCCCCTTCTTCTGATTGGTTGTTCCTTTTTTCTGCTATAACTTTTGAATGGTTTGACATAGAGAGTCGTGGGTGGTGTCATTTTCTGATATGCTTATGGGGGGCAGTGGACGTGAGTGCGAGGGCCCGTTCATCGCTGCTTGCAGCTTTAATTATTATTATTATTATTATTATTATTATTATTATTATTAGGGCCCGAGCACCTTCAGTGCGAAGGCCCTATTGTATCTGTAGGAATTTTTATTAGGGCCCGAGCACCTTCAGTGCGAAGGCCCTATTGTATCTGTAGGAATTTTTATTATTAGGGCCCGAGCACCTTCAGTGCGAAGGCCCTATTGTATTTGCAGGAATTTTTATTATTATTATTTTTCTTCTGACAAAGTGATGGCCTTTTTGCCCCCCTTAACATGCCCAAAAAGTCACCAAATTTTGCACCCAAGTCAGGCCTGGCGAAAAATTTGATATTTAATGGTTTGCATTAATGGGCGTGGCAAAATGGCTCAACAGCGCCCCCTTGAAAACTTTGTGCCTCAAGCCCCACGATACGGTTTGACGTACATGCACGAAGATCGGTACACACCTGTATCATGGCGCAACTGAAAGAAAAGTCTCTTGGCGTCATGCCCGAAACCGAACAGGAAGTCGGCCATTTTGAATTAGTCGTGTCATTTTGGCGAAATTTATGCCATTCCTTCCAAAGTTAATTCAGCCCGAACCGTAACGTGCACCCAGGTGTGTTATACATCAAAATGTGCGTCTCCATCCTCCGACACCACGCATTACTTTTCTCTTTCAAAAGCGTTACCGTGGCGACGCTAGACGCCAAAAAGCGTGCCCACCCTTCATCTGATTGGTTCAGACAGAAAAAACTTTGCGCCTCAAGCCCCATAATACGCTTTGACGTACATGAACGAAAATCGGTACACACCTGTATCATGTCGCAACTTAAAGAAAAGTCTCTTGGCGCCATGGCCGAAACCGAACAGGAAGTCGGCCATTTTGAACATTCTGAATTAATCGCGTAATTTTGGAGCAATATGAGCCATTCCTTCGAGAGTTAATTCAGCCCGAACCGTATCGTGAACCCAGATGTGTTATACATCAAAATATGTGTCTCCATCCTGCGACTACACGCATTAGTTTTCTCTTTCGAAAGTGTTACCGTGGCGACGCTAGACGCCAACAAGCGCACCCCCCCATCATCTGATTGGTCCATATTTGATAGTTCCCCAAAAGGCACCAAATTTGGCATGCAAGTCAGGCCTGGCGATAAATTTGATATTTCATGGTTTGCATTAATGGGCGTGGCAAAATCGCTCAACAGCGCCCCCCGGAAAACTTTGTGCCTCAAGCCCCACAATACGGTTTGACGTACATGCACGAAAATCGCTACACACCTGTATCATGGCACAACTTAAAGAAAAGTCTCTTGGAGCCATGGCCGAAACCGAACAGGATGTCGGCCATTTCGAATAAATTGTGTCATTTTGGCGAAATTTATGCCATTCCTTCGGCAGTTAATTCAGCCCGAACCGTAACGTGCACCCAGGTGTGTTATACATCAAAATGTGCGTCTACATCCTGCGACACCACGCATTACTTTTCTCTTTCAAAAGTGTTACCGTGGCGACGCTAGACGCCAAAAGGCGCGCCCCCCCTTCATGTGATTGGTCCATATTTGATAGTTCTCCAAAAGTCACCAAATTTTGCATGCAAGTCAGACTTGGCGATACATTTGATATTTTATGGTTTGCATTAATGGGCGTGGCCTAACGGATCAACAGCGCCCCCTAGAATACTTTTATCTGCCATAACTTTTGAATGGTTTGACATAGGAAGTTGTGGGTGGTGTCATGGGACTCAGTAATGAGTCCTTAAGCTTCGTTGGCCTTAATTAGCCCCGCCCCTTCTTCTGATTGGTTGTCCCTTTTTTCTGCTATAACTTTTTAATGGTTTGACTCCCGCTTCCTGATTCAAACGTCTGCCGGCCCCGCCCCCCGACCAATCAGTGGCGAGTAGGGTGATGACGGCCCCGCCCCCCGACCAATCAGTGGCGAGTAGGGTGATGACGGCCCCGCCCCCCGACCAATCAGCTGTTGTAATGTGGTGACGTTAGAAATAGTCCCGTGCTCAGCCCGGTTAGAACCGCGGTGGAATGGTTACAGAAAAAGTAATAATAAAATAGTAGTGTTTTACTAATATTTATACCTTACAAATATTTAAAAAATTAGGAAAAAAAAGTTCCTGACATTATATCGCTATCTTGGTCTCACCTAACCCAGTAAGTCAAGGTGAGTTATCAGCTGAGATATAGCTCAACCAGATCATTGCGATCTTTGGTGCTGGTGGTTGGGAGTTCCATCCTGGCAGGATGCTGAGATTTTTGTAAGCAAATTTTGTGTTTTTTTTACATCAGGATGTGCATCTCTTTCCTGCGACGACGCACATTACTTTTCTCTTTCAAAAGTGTTACCGTGGCGATGCTAGACGTGAAAAAGCGCTCGTCCCCTTCATCTGATTGGTCCATATTTGATAGTTCTCCAAAACTCACCAAATTTTGCATGCAAGCCAGGCCTGGTGATACATTTGATATTTAATGGTTTGCATTAATGGGCGTGGCCTAACGGCTCAACAGCGCCCCCTAGAATACTTTTATCTGCCATAACTTTTGAATGGTTTGACATAGGAAGTTGTGGGTGGTGTCATGGGACTCAGTAATGAGTCCTTAAGCTTCGTTGGCCTTAATTAGCCCCGCCCCTTCTTCTGATTGGTTGTCCCTTTTTTCTGCTATAACTTTTTAATGGTTTGACTCCCGCTTCCTGATTCAAACGTCTGCCGGCCCCGCCCCCCGACCAATCAGTGGCGAGTAGGGTGATGACGGCCCCGCCCCCCGACCAATCAGTGGCGAGTAGGGTGATGACGGCCCCGCCCCCCGACCAATCAGCTGTTGTAATGTGGTGACGTTAGAAATAGTCCCGTGCTCAGCCCGGTTAGAACCGCGGTAGAATAATTACAGAAAAAGTAATAATAAAATAGTAGTGTTTTACTAATATTTATACCTTACAAATATTTAAAAAATTAGGAAAAAAAAGTTCCAGACATTATATCGCTATCTTGGTCTCTCCTAAGCCAGTAAGTCAATGTGAGGTATCAGCTGAGATATAGCTCAACCAGATCATTGCGATCTTTTGTGCCGGTGGTTGGGAGTTCGAGCCTGGCAGGATGCTGAAATTTTTGTAAGCAAATTTTGTGTTTTTTTTACATCAAGATGTGCGTCTCCTTCCTGCGACGACGCACATTACTTTTCTCTTTCAAAAGTGTTACCGTGGCGACGCTAGACGTGAAAAAGCGCTCGTCCCCTTCATCTGATTGGTCCATATTTGATAGTTCTCCAAAAGTCACCAAATTTTGCATGCAAGCCAGGCCTGGTGATACATTTGATATTTAATGGTTTGCATTAATGGGCGTGGCCTAACGGCTCAACAGCGCCCCCTAGAATACTTTTCTCTGCCATAACTTTTGAATGGTTTGACATAGGAAGTTGTGGGTGGTGTCATGGGACTCTGTAATGAGTCCTTGACCTTCATTGGCCTGAATTAGCCCCGCCCCTTCCTCTGATTGGTTGTTCCTTTTTTCTGCTATAACTTTTGAATGGGTTGACATAGAGAGTCGTGGGTGGTGTCATTTCTGATATGCTTATGGGGGGCGGTGGACGTGAGTGCGAGGGCCCGTTCATCGCTGCTTGCAGCTTTAATTATTATTATTATTTTCCTGACAAAAGGAAGGCCTTTTTGCCCCCCTAAACGTGCCCAAAAAGTCACCAAATTTTGCACCCAAGCCAGGCCTGGCGAAAAATTTGATATTTAATGGTTTGCATTATTAGGTGTGGCAAAATGGCTCAACAGCGCCCCCTTGAAAACTTTGTGCCTCAAGCCCCACGATACGGTCTGACGTACATGCACGAAAATCGGTACACACCTGTATCATGGCGCAACTTAAAGAAAAGTCTCTTGGCGTCATGTCGAGAAACCGAACAGGAAGTCGGCCATTTTGAATGAATCGTGTCATTTTGGCGAAATTTATGCCTTCCTTCGGCAGTTAATTCAGCCCGAACCGTAACGTGCACCCAGGTGTGTTATACATCAAAATGTGCGTCTCCATCCTCCGACACCACGCATTACTTTTCTCTTTGAAAAGCGTTACCGTGGCGACGCTAGACGCCAAAAAGCGTGCCCACCCTTCATCTGATTGGTTCAGACAGAAAAAACTTTGCGCCTCAAGCCCCATAATACGCTTTGACGTACATGAACGAAAATCGGTACACACCTGTATCATGTCGCAACTAAAAGAAAAGTCTCTTGGCGCCATGGCCGAAACCGAACAGGAAGTCGGCCATTTTGAACATTCTGAATTAATTGCGTAATTTTGGAGCAATATATGCCATTCCTTCGAGAGTTAATTCAGCCCGAACCGTATCGTGAACCCAGATGTGTTATACATCAAAATGTGCGTCTCCATCCTGCGACTACACGCATTACTTTTCTCTTTCAAGAGTGTTACCGTGGCGACGCTAGACGCCAACAAGCGCACCCCCCCTTCATCTGATTGGTCCATATTTGATAGTTCCCCAAAAGGCACCAAATTTGGCATGCAAGCCAGGCCTGGCGATAAATTTGATATTTCATTGTTTGCATTAATGGGCGTGGCAAAATGGCTCAACAGCGCCCCCCGGAAAACTTTGTGCCTCAAGCCCCACAATACGGTTTGACGTACATGCACGAAAATCGCTACACACCTGTATCATGGCACAACTTAAAGAAAAGTCTCTTGGGGTCATGCCCGAAACCGAACAGGATGTCGGCCATTTTGAATTAATCGTGTCATTTTGGCAAAATGTATGCCATTCCTTCGGCAGTTAATTCAGCCCAAACCGTAACGTGTCCCCAAGTGTGTTATACATCAAAATGTGCATCTCCATCCTGCAACTATGCGCATTACTTTTCTCTTTCAAAAGTGTTACCGTGGCGACGCTAGACGCCAAAAGGTGCGCCCCCCCTTCATCTGATTGGTCCATATTTGATAGTTCTCCAAAAGTCACCAAATTTTGCATGCAAGCCAGACTTGATATTTGATATTTCATGGTTTGCATTAATGGGCGTGGCCTAACGGCTCAACAGCGCCCCCTAGAATACTTTTATCTGCCATAACTTTTGAATGGTTTGACATAGAGAGTCGTGGGTGGTGTCATGGGACTCTGTAATGAGTCCTCAAGCTTCGTTGGCCTTAATTAGCCCCGTCCCTTCTTCTGATTGGTTGTCCCTTTTTTCTGCTATAACTTTTGAATGGTTTGACATAGGAAGTCGTGGGTGGTGTCATGGGACTCTGTAATGAGTCCTTAAGCTTCGTTAGCCTTAATTAGCCCCGCCCCTTCTTCTGATTGGTTGTCCCGACTTTCTGCTACAACTTTGGAATGGTTTGACATAGAGAGTCGTGGGTGGTGTAATCAGATTCTTTATGGAGCCCTTGACCTTCATTGGCCTGAATTAGCCCCGCCTCTTCTTCTGATTGGTTGTCCCTTTTTTCTGCTATAACTTTTAAATGGTTTGACATAGGAAGTCGTGGGTGGTGGCATGGGACTTTGTACTGAGTTCTTAAGCTTCGTTGGCCTTAATTAGCCCCGCCCCTTATTCTGATTGGTTGTCCCGATTTTCTGCTATAACTTTGGAATGGTTTAACATAGAGAGTCGTGGGTGTTGTCATCAGATTCTGTATGGAGTCCTTGACCTTCATTGGCCTGAATTAGCCCCGCCCCTTCTTGTCATTGGTTGTCCCTTTTTTCTGCTATTACTTTTTAATGGTTTGACATAGGAAGTCGTGGGCTGTGTTATGGGACTCTGTAAAGAGTTCTTAAGTTTCGTTGGCCTTAATTAGCCCCGCCCCTTCTTCTGATTGGTTGTCCCGATTTTCTGCTATAACTTTTGAATGGTTTGACATAGAGAGTCGTGGGTGGTGTCATGGGACTCTGTAATGACTTCTTAAGCTTCGTTGGCCTTAATTAGCCCCGCCCCTTTTTCTGATTGGTTGTCCCGATTTTCTGCTATAACTTTTGAATGGTTTGACATAGAGAGTCGTGGGTGGTGTCATCAGACTCTGTATGGAGTCCTTGACCTTCATTGGCCTGAATTAGCCCCGCCCCTTCTTCTGATTGGTTGTCCCTTTTTTCTGCTATATCTTTTGAATGGTTTGATATAGGAAGTCATGGGTGGTGTCAATTCTGATATGCTTATGGGGGGCGGTGGCGGTGAGTGCGAGGGCCCGTTCATCGCTGCTTGCAGCTTTAATTATTATTATTATTATTTTCCTGACAAAGTGAAGGCCTTTTTGCCCCCCTTAACATGCCCAAAAAGTCACCAAATTTTGCACCCTAGTCAGGCCTGGCGAAAAATTTGATATTTAAAGGTTTGCATTAATGGGCGTGGCAAAATGGCTCAACAGCGCCCCCCGGAAAACTTTGTGCCTCAAGCCCCACGATATGGTTTGACGTACATGCACGAAAATCGGTACACACCTGTATCATGGCGCAACTTAAAGAAAAGTCTCTTGGGGTCATGTCGAGAAACCGAACAGGAAGTCGGCCATTTTGAATTAATCGTGTCATTTTGGCGAAATTTATGCCTTCCTTCGGCAGTTAATTCAGCCCGAACCGTAACGTTCCCCCAAGTGTGTTATACATCGAAATGTGCGTCTCCATCCTCCGACCCCACGCATTACTTTTCTCTTTCGAAAGCGTTACCGTGGCGACGCTAGACGCCAAAAAGCGCGCCCACCCTTCATCTGATTGGTTCAGACAGAAAAAACTTTGTGCCTCAAGCCCCACGATACGGTTTGACGTACATGCACGAAAATCGGTACACACCTGTATCATGTCACAACTAAAAGAAAAGTCTCTTGGCGCCATGGCCGAAACCGAACAGGAAGTCGGCCATTTTGAACATTCTGAATTAATTGCGTAATTTTGGAGCAATATATGCCATTCCTTCGAGAGTTAATTCAGCCCGAACCGTATCGTGAACCCAGATGTGTTATACATCAAAATGTGCGTCTCCATCCTGCGACTACACGCATTACTTTTCTCTTTCCAAAGTGTTACCTTGGCGACGCTAGACGCCAACAAGCGCACCCCTCCTTCATCTGATTGGTCCATATTTGATAGTTCCCCAAAAGGCACCAAATTTTGCACGCAAGCCAGGCCTGGCGAAAAATTTGATATTTCATGGTTTGCATTAATGGGCGTGGCAAAATGGCTCAACAGCGCCCCCCGGAAAACTTTGTGCCTCAAGCCCCACAATACGGTTTGACGTACATGCACGAAAATCGCTACACACCTGTATCATGGCACAACTTAAAGAAAAGTCTCTTGGCGTCATGCCCAAAACCGAACAGGATGTCAGCCATTTTGAATTAGTCGTGTCATTTTGGCGAAATTTATGCCATTCCTTCGGCAGTTCATTCAGCCCGAACCGTAACGTGCACCCAGGTGTGTTATACATCAAAATGTGCGTCTCCATCCTGCGACAACACGCATTACTTTTCTCAGTCAAAAGCGTTACAGTGGCGACGCTAGACGCCAAAAAGCGCGCCCCCCCTTCATCTGATTGGTCCATATTTGATAGTTCTCCAAAAGGCACCAAATTTGGCATGCAAGCCAGGCTTGGCGATACATTTAATATTTCATGGTTTGCATTTATGGGCGTGGCCTAACGGCTCAACAGCGCCCCCTAGAAAACTTTTCTCTGCCATAACTTTTGAATGGTTTGACATAGGAAGTCGTGGGTGGTGTCATGGGACTCTGTAATGAGTCCTTAAGCTTCGTTGGCCTTAATTAGCCCCGCCCCTTCTTCTGATTGGTTATCCCGATTTTCTGCTATAACTTTGGAATGGTTTGACATAGAGAGTCGTGGGTAGTGTCATCAGATTCTTTATGGAGTCCTTGACCTTCATTGGCCTGAATTAGCCCCGCCCCTTCTTCTGATTGGTTGTCCCGATTTTCTGCTATAACTTTGGAATAGTTTGACATAGAGAGTCGTGGGGAGTGTCATCAGATTCTTTATGGAGTCCTTGACCTTCGTTAGCCTTAATTAGCCCCGCCACTTCTTCTGATTGGTTGTCCCGATTTTCTGCTATAACTTTGGAATAGTTTGACATAGAGAGTCGTGGGGAGTGTCATCAGATTCTTTATGGAGTCCTTGACCTTCGTTAGCCTTAATTAGCCCCGCCCCTTCTTCTGATTGGTTGTCCCAATTTTCTGCTATAACTTCGGAATGGTTTGACATAGGAAGTCGTGGCTGGTGTCATGGGACTCTGTAATGAGTTCTTAAGCTTCGTTGGCCTTAATTAGCCCCGCCCCTTCTTCTGATTGGTTTTTCCCGATTTTCTGCTATAACATTGGAATGGTTTGACATAGAGAGTCCTGGGTGGGGTCATCAGATTCTGTATGGAGTCCTTGACCTTCATTGGCCTGAATTAGCCCCGCCCCTTCTTCTGATTGGTTGTCCCGATTTTCTGCTATAACTTTTGAATGGTTTGACATAGGAAGTCGTGGGTGGTGTCTTTTCTGATATGCTTATGGGGGTGGTGGCCGTGAGTGCGAGGGCCCGTTCATCGCTGCTTGCAGCTTTAATTATTATTTTTTTTTTTCTTCTGACAAAGTGATGGCCTTTTTGCCCCCCTTAACATGCCCAAAAAGTCACCAAATTTTGCACCCAAGTCAGGCCTGGCGAAAAATTTGATATTTAATGGTTTGCATTAATGGGCGTGGTAATATGGCTCAACAGCGCCCCCTTGAAAACTTTGTGCCTCAAGCCCCACGATACGGTTTGACGTACATGCACAAAAATCGGTACACACCTGTATCATGGGACAACTTAAAGAAAAGTCTCTTGGCGTCATGCCCGAAACCGAACAGGAAGTCGGCCATTTTGAATTAATCGTGTCACTTTGGCGCAATTTATGCCATTCCTTCGGCAGTTAATTCAGCCCGAACCGTAACGTGCACCCAGGTGTGTTATACATCAAAATGTGCGTCTCCATCCTGCGACTACACGCATTACTTTTCTCTTTCAAAAGTGTTACCGTGGCGACGCTAGACGGCAACAAGCGCACCCCCCCTTCATCTGATTGGTCCATATTTGATAGTTCCCCAAAAGGCACCAAATTTGGCATGCAAGCCAGGCCTGGTGATAAATTTGATATTTCATGGTTTGCATTAATGGGCGTGGCAAAATGGCTCAACAGCGCCCCCCGGAAAACTTTGTGCCTAAGCCCCACAATAAGGTTTGACGTACATGCACGAAAATCGCTACACACCTGTATCATGGCACAACTTAAAGAAAAGTCTCTTGGAGCCATGGCCAAAACCGAACAGGATGTCGGCCATTTTGAATAAATTGTGTCATTTTGGCGAAATTTATGCCATTCCTTCGAGAGTTAATTCAGCCCGAACCGTATCGTGCACCCAGGTGTGTTATACATCAAAATGTGCGTCTACATCCTGCGACACCACGCATTACTTTTCTCTTTCAAAAGTGTTACCGTGGCGACGCTAGACGCCAAAAGGCGCGCCCCCCCTTCATGTGATTGGTCCATATTTGATAGTTCTCCAAAAGTCACCAAATTTTGCATGCAAGCCAGGCCTGGTGATAAATTTTATATTTCATGGTTTGCATTAATGGGCGTGGCCTAACGGCTCAACAGCGCCACCTTGAATACTTTTCTCTGCCATAACTTTTGAATGGTTTGACATAGAGAGTCGTGGGTGGTGTCATCAGATTCTGTATGGAGTCCTTGACCTTCATTGGCCTGAATTAGCCCCGCCCCTTCTTCTGATTGGTTGTCCCTTTTTTCTGCTATAAACTTTGAATGGTTTGACATAGGAAGTCGTAGGTGGTGTCAAGGGACTCTGCAATGAGTCCTTGAGCTTCTTTGGCCTGAATTAGCCCCGCCCCTTCTTCTGATTGGTTGTCCCTTTTTTATAATAAAATCGCCACGAGCCGCCAGTCGCTCTCGCGCTGACTCCCGCTTCCTGATTCAAACGTCTGCCGGCCCCGCCCCCCGACCAATCGGTGGCGAGTAGGGTGATGACGGCCCTTCCTCCCGACCAATCAGTGGCGCGGAGGGTGATGACGGCCCCGCCCCCCGACCAATCGGTGGCGAGTAGGGTGATGACGGCCCCGCCCCCCGACCAATCAGTGGCGAGTAGGGTGATGACGGCCCCGCCCCCCGACCAATCAGCTCCCTGTAATGTGGTGACGTCAGAAATATTCCCAGTTCAGCCCGGTTACAACCTTGGCAGAATGGTTACAGAAAAAGTAATAATTAAAATAGTTGGGTTTTACTAATATTTATAACTTACAAATATTTTAAAAAATTAGAAAAAACAGCTCCAGACTTACATTACTAAATATCGATATGTTGGTCTCTCCTAAGTCAGTAGGTCAAATAGAAATGAGAAGCTGAGTCTTAGCTCAGCCAGAGTGTTCCTGTCTTTGGAGTCAGAGATCAGAGTTCGATTCCCGCAGTATCCAGACTTTTTTGTCAGCAATTTTTTTTTTTCTACATCAATATGTGCGTCCCTGTCCTGCAACGACGCACATTACTTTTCTCATTTAAAAGCGTTACCGCGGCAACGCTAGACACCAAAAAGTGCGCCCACCCTTCATCTGATTGGTTCAGAGGGAAAAAACTTTGAGCCTCAAGCCCCATAATACGGTTTGACGTACATGAACGAAAATCGGTACACACCTGTATCATGTCGCAACTTAAAGAAAAGTCTCTTGGCGCCATGGCCGAAATTGAACAGGAAGTCGGCCATTTTGAATTAATTGTGTAATTTTGGCGCAATTAATGCCATTCCTTCGGCAATTAATACGGCCCGAACCGTAACGTGCATCCAGGTGACTTATACCTCAAAATGTGCGTCTCCATCTTGCGACTACGCGCATTACTTTTCTCTTTCAAAAGTGTTACCGTGGCGATGCTAGACGCCAAAAAGCGTGCCCCCTTAATCTGATTGGTCCATATTTGATAGTTCTCCAAAAGTCACCAAATTTTGCATGCAAGCCAGGCCTGGTGATAAATTTGATATTTCATGGTTTGCATTAATGGGCGTGGCAAAATGGCTCAACAGCACCCCCCGGAAAACTTTTCTCTGCCATAACTTTTGAATGGTTTGACATAAAGAGTCATGGGTGGTGTCATGGGACTCGGTATTGAGTCCTTGACCATAATTGGTGAAAATTAGCCCCGCCCCTTCTTTTGATTGGTTGTCCCTATTTCCTGCTATAACTTTTGAATGGTTTGACATGGAGAGTCGTGGGTGGTGTCATCAGACTCTGTATGGAGTCCTTGACCTTCATTGGCCTGAATTAGCCCCACCCCTTCTTCTGATTGGTTGTCCCTTTTTTCTGCTATAACTTTTCAATGGTTTGACATAGGAAGTCGTGGGTGGTGTCATTTCTGATACTTATGGGGGGCGGTGGCCGTGAGTGCGAGGGCCCGTTCATCGCTGCTTGCAGCTTTAATTATTATTATTATTCGCCAGCTTGATTTCATGATGGACAACATTGCTGCATCCTCAAGAACCCTTTCAAGAATGGCAAAGCTGTCTGCATGACAGCGATGGAGAGGCTGCATCATAGAGAAGGACAGAGAATTGGGGGAAGGAGCATTTCGTGGTGATAGATGAGTCACTTCAGACATAAAAGAAAGGTAACTTTTTATATTAACTGCTACAAATTGTTAGGCTGCTAATTATGACTTAGTCTTGTGATGCCCAACGTTCAGGTCGAGACTGGACAAGACTTGAATGTCTGGGGAAGTTAGTGCAAGATTTTGTAATAGTGCTACCGCTGGTTGCAACCAGCTTCCTTGAAAAGGTAAAATAGGTAAAATAGGCAGGTTAAATAAAAGTTTTCTTTTTCCTGCTCCTTTCTGAACACGGATAAAGATGCAACTGTTTGCTATTTCCTTTGGTACAATTTGAATGTTTCCATGGGCAGAACAAGTAAATGAAATTAAATGAAAATCTGTGTTAGTCTTTCATCCTCAACCAATGATTTGTTAGCTCTGCTTGGCACACACCTTACCAGAAACGTCAGCAATGTTAGCAACGAAAGGCCCACCCTAAAAGACTGTTGGTTGGTTTTGCAACACAGTTTTTTTTTAAACTCACAAAACGTTTCCACCCAGACACCCGCTTATTTTTACAAAATTGAGGTGGAACTTCCCCACACAATCATTTTGAAATATTAGAGTTTGGAAAC